>NC_069124.1:88116914-88281914 GCF_026914265.1 Mya arenaria
ATGCAATGCATGGTGTGCTGAGATATAAACATTAATGTGGTTCCATGCAAAATATTAACGAGAATTCCTAAGTCTAATAATAAAGGGCCATTATTTGCAAAATACAGTTATCTAACTTGGTTATTCAATTAAGTTGGGTGGTTTAATACCATTGTATAAAGTCTCAATGCAATACATCAAATAGTTGCTGAGATATTATCCTATGTGTGCTAACATGCAAGACCTTAACCAGAATATCTAAGTCGCATAATAAAGGGGCAACAATTATATATTATAAAAGATAGAGTTATCTTACTTGATTAAATAGGAAGGTTAAATAGATGGGAGCCTGTGTGTAAATTTTCAATGCAATACATGACGTATTCGCTGAGGTATTGACTTAAAAGTGGTTACATGCAAAACCTTAACCAGAATTTCTATGTCGAATAAAAAGGGGCCATTATTTTAATTTAATGCAAACTGGAGTTATCTTACTTGGTTATTTAAGTAGATGGTTGAGTACCATTGTATAAAGTATCAATGCAATCCATCAAGTAATTGCTGAGATATTAACCTATGTGTGCTTACATGCAAAACCTTAACCAGAATTTCTTAGTCAAATAATAAAGGCCCATAATTTGCATTCTATTCAAAAAAGTGTTATCTGGGAATACATATCTAATGTTTCAATGCAATACATGATATATTTGCTGAGATATTGACTTAAATGTGGTAACATGCAAAACCTTAACCAGAATTTCTATGTCGAATAAAAAAGGGGCCATTATTATAATTTAATGCAAACTGGAGTTATCTTACTTGGTTATTTAAGTAGATGGTTGAGTACCATTGTATAAAGTATCAATGCAATCCATCAAGTAATTGCTGAGGTATTAACCTATGTGTGCTTACATGCAAAACCTTAACCAGAATTTCTTAGTCAAATAATAAAGGCCCATAATTTGCATTCTATTCAAAAAAGTGTTATCTGGGAATACATATCTAATGTTTCAATGCAATACATGATATATTTGCTGAGATATTGACTTAAATGTGGTAACATGCAAAACCTTAACCAGAATTTCTAAGTCAAATAATAGAGGCCCATAATTTGCATTCTATTCAAAAAAGTGTTATCTGGGAATACATATCTAATGTTTCAATGCAATACATGATATATTTGCTGAGATATTGACTTAAATGTGGTAACATGCAAAACCTTAACCAGAATTTCTAAGTCAAATAATAAAGGGCAATTATTTTGCATTAAATGCAAACTAGAGTTACCTAACTTGGTTAATTAAGTAGGTTGGATGGTTGACTACCATTGTATAAAGTATCAATGCAATACCTCAAGTAGTTGCTGAGATATTAACCTATGTGTGCTTACACGCAAAACCTTAACCAGAATTTCTAAGTCGAATAATAAAGGGCAATTATTTGCATTAAATGCAAACTAGAGTTATCTAACTTGGTTAATTTAGAAGGTTGGATGGTTAAGTACCATTGTATCAAGTATCAATGCAATACCTCAAGTAGTTGCTGAGATATTAACCTATGTGTGCTTACACGCAAAACCTTAACCAGAATTTCTAAGTCGAATAATAAAGGGCAATTATTTGCATTAAATGCAAACTAGAGCTATCTAACTTGTCTAATTTAGTAGGTTGGATGATTGAGTACCATTGTATCAAGTATCAATGCAATACCTCAAGTAGTTGCTGAGATATTAACCTATGTGTGCTTACACGCAAAACTTTAACCAGAATTTCTAAGTGGAATAATAAAGGCCTATTATTTGCATTATATTCAAAAAATTGTTATCTAACTTCATTAATTTAGTATGTAAGATAGTTGGGAATACATATCCAAAGTTTCAATGCAATAACTGATGTATTTACTGAGATAATGACTTAAAGGTGCTTACATGCAAAACCTCAACCAAGGTGTGACGCCAACGCTGATGCCGACACCACCGCCAGGGTGAGTTGTATAGCTCTCCTTATTCTTCGAATAGTCGAGCTAAAAACAAGATATATTACCAGATAATGTTATTTTAATCTATCCCTACACAAAAAAAAAATATCCAACGAATATTTATGAATTTGACGGGTTTTTCTTCATTTCATTCTGTCAAAACATAACAATATATACATGAAGGCAATAATTGTTTATTAATGCCAAGTTTGAAGTTACTAGAACCAAAACTCGCAAAGATATTGTTAAAAAACTGTCAAAACTGTTTGGATTTACGAACTCAACCAGTATAAACCTTAATTATCCATTTCATTGGCAAGGTTACTGTAGTCCAAATAATTGTACGTTGACAGATTTTTTTTTTAGATTTTTGATATGGCAAATCCTTCACGAACAAATTGTTTAGAATCGAAAGTGGGTAGTTGTTCCGATCAGGATTCCGGGTTAAAGCATATAGCGTCTATAAAATATCATAAAAACAAGAAATATTACCAGATAATTTTATTTTATATTAGTTCTGTACACAAAAAATAAATATCCAACTTATAATAATGAGTTTGACGGCTTTTCTTCATTTCATTCTGTCAAAACATAACGATATACAGTATACATGAAGGGCACCTGCAAGGCTTCAGGGCACAATTTTTAAATCGCTCGGAACATTTCGGCCATGGCCAAGTTGTTATGATTGTATAACAAGGTCTATCTCGAAGCTTTGTCGGAGGAGGCCGAGTTATTACGATTGTATCGAGTTGTTCCCCTTCGCATAATTGTTGCCTGTGTCAGTCAACTTTCGTTTTATTGGAAAGGTAAACAACTTGTTTTAATGCATTAAATGCTTGTTTAGTGCAAAATTACATTTCAATTACATGGTAAATTATGATATAACTCTTTATGATCAATTTCAACCATAAAATACTTCATTTAAAACAATTTCAATATTTTTAAAACACCCCCGTTTTTTGCACATTCCCGTTTAGACGTTAGGGATTGGAAGAATCCCGTATAACACGTCTATTATTTTAGACTAGTGGTTACTGGTGCATGACTCAACACTAGCCAAGGGCCCAAACCAATTTCAAGAGCTAACTGGCCTGCTGGTTCTTACACAAACACACACACACACTTTATCAGGGGTTTATAATAGCTACAATAATGAGCGATCAGGGATACTTATTTTATTATTTTGACATTTCTTATGTATCCCTGTAACGCTACAACTCTCTACCATTTAACACTGGGCGAAAGAATATATAGTAATATTATGCATCGATGTTGAATAATAAGGACAAAGTTGTTCAATATATACCCGACAATGATCTAATCTGGATTTAATTTGTTATAAGAGTCGTTATAATATATATTTAAAAATATATTCTTGGTCACGAATACCGTCAAACATGTACACAGCCAGTCAGATTTGTCCCAGATTTACAGATATCGGGATACTTCATAAACAATTGACACATGATAGTGTATTATGATATCTGAACATGTATTTTGGCATAATGACATATTACAAAATAAAGATGTGTTTAATAGTAGGCAATATTATTATAGTAGAAATTTGAATTTTCAACTCGACTAATTTCAAAATTGTGGCCGCGAGGATTCTCTGCGCAAGGACTGTTCGCTACTTTTTGCTGGGATGGTGGACGTCACGAGTCTGCCATAGTAAAACAAAATCGTCAAAAGACGAGTGTACGGCCATTAATGAAATTATCTCCGTTATAAATTCAAATTTCTACAAAAATATTATTGCCCACTATTAAACACATACTAAGTTATGTGAGTATGCCCAAAAAACATGTTAAGTTATCATAAAACACTTGTGTCGATTGTTTATCAATTATCCCGATAATTTCTGTAAGTCTGGGACAAATCAGACTGGTTGTGTACATGTATAACGGTATTCGTGACCGGGTCACGGACACTACGGACCATGGACATTATGGACCAGAGATTACGGACCAGATTAAGGGACACTACGGACCAGATTTAGGGACTTTACGGACCATCTTCAGAAACTTACGGACCATCATTTATTATGTTTTTAAACATTTTTTTTTAATTCATTCACTCATTGGTCTTAAATTTTTTAATAAATACTTGAATATTAGTGCTCAGTATGACAATTATCTTTAATGTAACTGAAAATTCCCATGAAATTCCAATGTTAAACATCAATGTATTTTTAATAAAGTATTATAATAATTTGAATAATAATGAACGAAATATGTGTTTATCTTATAATTGTAAATGTGAATATTAATGTTTTCATATGTGATCGATTGCTTTCTGAAATAAACTTTGAACCGTCATATTTGTTTGTTTTCCGTTTCAGTGAAAGTGTGCCGTTACAATGGGTTTTCACACTTTTATAATTGCCAATTAAAGGTTGTCAGTGTAATGTTTGTTTCTTTTGTAATATACCGCTGATAATTACGGGTACAATTATAACTAATTAACACTAATTAAGGCAACAGAAATTGCCAGTTTTAAACATCAGTTTGCAAGAATTGCAACAAACACACATCGTTTATTTAATATAAAGCGCTACCTCTACTGCCAGCGGGCGACATCCCAGCAGCCTTCAGAAAGATAGAGGAAAAGATGGACGCCAACGACGAAAGAATGATCTCCTTTCTTCAGTATGTCAGCAGCACGTGGATACAGAATGAGATGTGGCCAGTCGCTTCGTGGTCAGTCTTCGGCCACTCTATCCGTACCAACAACGATGTCGAGGGTTGGCACGCGAGGCTCAATCGACGGAAAAAAAAGGGAAACTTGCCTTTCTACCTGCTGGTTGAACTCTTGTACAGAGAGGCGCATGAAATACCAATCATGTGCAAGTTGGTTAAGGAAAGGAAACTTTGCCGCTACCAACGAAAGGCTTCAACATTGACACAAGGCTGGCTCATGAAGCTTTGGGCAGAGTATTCTGCCAACGAGTTGACTACAAGCAGTCTGCTCAAAGCATGTGCGAGACTTTATGGGCCTGTTTAAATATGAATGGTGGCTTTGGTGACATATGCTGTTTATTTGTGATTCATGTAAACACTGATATGTTCTTATATGTGCTCAATTTATTTTGGTAAATAAACTGTTTTGGAACATATTTCTGCTCGATTTATTTTGGGAAATAAACTGTTTTGGAAAATATATCTTCTGTTGCTTTTAACTGATTTAACTGCCGATCTTTCAAATTTCGTTCATTATTTTTCACATGATTGTTATGCATAGGTCTTTAACACCTTTTGGAATTTCAAAATATTTTATATTGAACCATTGATCTATTCGAACTTCACGGGATTTTTCACAGTTTTATGGAAGATATAACGTCATACTGAGCACTCATATTCAAGTATTTATTAACAAATTAAAAACTAATGAGTGAATAATTTAAAAAAAATATGTTTAAATCATGGTCTGTAAGATTCCGAAGATGGTCCGTAATGTCCCTAAATCTGGTCCGTAATGTCCCTAAATCTGGTCCGTAGTGTCCCTAAATCTGGTCCGTAATGTACATGGTCCGTACTGGTTGAGAAGCAGTTTCCGACAGTTTTTAAACGTTTTTATTGAATTATTTATACGTGTTTCAGTACCTATTAAAATTGTTCACATTTAAGATAACTACAGCTCAAGCTGCTATTGTAGATATATTTTTCACATGTGTGACGTCACATATAGTGTATCTAATAGGGGCGCAAAGAGGGTACTTACACTGTTCTGATTAGCTTGTGATGAGAAACAGTTTCCGACAAATCAAATGCGGGGCAGATTTAAGGTGCCTATTGTGTGTTTTTATTATCTGTTTATTTAATATACTAAATATAAGACTGTAATAAGATAAAAAAAAAATAATTCAGCATTTACGAAAAATTTAAACCCTAAAATTTACGACAGTCCATTCATACTCGAAATCAGGCAGACACTGAATATCAATGATATTTTGATTCATTTCTGATAGAAACTTGGGTGCGAAATAAGCATGACCTCAGTGTTCACAAATATGTACACAATGATCATCATTTGTATAAGTCAATTTAGGAAAACCTTGTAGCTATTCATAGATATGCAAATTAGGTTCACACGCATGCGCAATACGCTGCGCATGCCGATCCCCCACGTGCAAGTTTGTGTACAAAATGAAAAATAAACATTAAACATTAAATACTAATAAAAGTTACTTACGTGTCTCAGAAATAGTTTCAACTTTTGATTGCCTAGTTACGATATAGTTGAATTGCAGTATATCTTTTATGAAGATCTAAAGAAAGTAGGCGAAAAAGCGATTTGTCGGAAACTGCTTTCCGTCGGAAACTGCTTCTCAACCAGTAGTGTCCGTAATACTCGTGACCAATAATATAATAATATGAAAAGAACAACTCTACTGACAAATTAAATCCAGTTCAGATCACTGTCGGATAAAAATTGAACAACTTTGTCATTATTATTCAACATCAATGCATATTATTACAGTATATCATTTCGCCCGTTGTTAAATGGTACTGGGCAGTTGCCTAATTCCGGATTTGCCTAAATATTCGGAAATCGTTTAAAATGCGTTTCGGCGACCGTGATCAATATAGAATGATCACAGTCTACGCAACTGACCTCCATAGCAACAGAAACAACACAAAAGTGCAGTTATTCGAGTATAACCCCAAAATAAATAACTCTAAACTTTCGCTTTCCTAAATGTCAATATTAAGTCACATGGGGGATGACGTCACACAGCGCGAGCTTTTATATTGAGGTTCGACAGGGTTATCTTTAAACACTAGACCTACTATACGATGTTTATGACTTATCGTCAATCACGAAATACAATGCCAATTACATAAAAAGTAAATAAATTGACGATGTCATTGTTTTGTGTTGTGCAGCATTTGATATGAAAATGAAGCAAAAATGAAGCAGATTCTTACTTTCAAAATTATGCAAATTCGGACAAATTAGTAGTTCGGATACGCCGAAAATACACATACAAATACTTTAGAGAAGTAAAAAATTTATATACAGGCTAAACATTTAATACATGATGTTCATTTAAGTAGCATTTAAATATTTGTATTGACTTAAATAATGTTTACTTTGTTCTTTGAAAAAATCCGAATATTTAGGCACTGAATGCAGGTTTTTGGACGTCGTTTATGCCCTTTTTTCGTACTGAATATTACATTATAAATTATTGTTTTTTCTTTTATTCTTTTTCCATTTTGGTTCATATAGTACCCAACATTTCTTTATTAAAATTTCATGCACTTATGTTCAGTTATTATGACAATATTTTAAGAAAACTTCAAAATTGATCCGGAATTAGGCAACTGCCCAGTAGAGAGTTGTAGCTTTACTGGTTGAGAAGCAGTTTCCGACAGTTTATAAACGTTTTTATTGAATTATTTATACGTGTTTAAATATCTACTGAAAGTGTTCACATTTTATATAACTACAGCTCAAGTTGCTATTGTCGATATATTTCTAACATGTGTGACGTCACATATAGTGTATCTAATAGGGGCGCAAAGAGGGTACTTACGTTGCTCTGATTAGCTTGTGATGAGAAGCAGTTTCCGACAATTTGAATGCGGGGCATATTTGAGGTGCCTGTTGTGTGTTTTTATTATCCGTTTATTTAATAAACTAAACATAATACTGTTATAAGAGAAATGTTATTTAATTTTTCAGCATTTACAAAAAAATTTAAACCTTAAAATTTACGACATTCAATTCATACTCAAAATCAGGCAGAGACTGAATATCAATGATTTTTTTATTCATTTCTGATGAAAACTTGTGTTTGTATACATCTAAGTGAATGTGGATGCGAAACAAGCATGACACCAGTGTTCACAAATATGTACACAATGATCATCGTTTGTGTAAGTCAATTAAGGAAAACCTTGTAGCTATTCATAGATATGCAAATTAGGTTCACACGCATGCGCAATACGCTGCGCGTGCAGATCCCCCACGTGCAAGTTTGTGTACAAAATGAAAAATAAACATTAAACATTAAATAATAATAAAAGTTTTTTACGTGTCTCGGAAAAAAAATCAGCTTTTGATTGCCTAGTTACCATATAGCTGAATTGCAGTACATTCTTTATGAAGATCTAAGGAAGGTACGCGAAAAAGCGATTTGTCGGAAACTGCTTTCCGTCGGAAACTGCTTCTCAACCAGTACAGGGATACAAGAAATGTCAAAATAATAAAAAAGTATCCCTGATCGCTCATTATTGTAGCTACAACTTACGTATACTCATCTTTGCTATATCTTCCGACACTTGAGCCATTCTGGTATATTGATGCTAGACAAATGATAAATTATATGGTGTAACGACAATTTTATAGCTGTTATGGTCTAAATCTGTCAAGCCGGTTGCATTGCATCAGGCATGTGGATAAATGTCGTAAATAAATGACGTAAAATTAGATCGGAAGAACCCGACTTTGTAAACATATTTCCTTTGCATGAATGAAATCATATTGAAAATTATGCATATATCATAGGAAAATTTAATCTTAAGTCAAATTTGCCAATATACTCTGTTTTCACGACAATCATTAATGTCGATTTACGGCAGTAAATTTCTGGAAAGACTAAAATTTGCCGATAAAGATTGTCCCAAAATACAAAATAAAACAGCAACAAAAGGGCCTAAACGGAAACTCATACTTTGAAAAGATTCTCATTATTCAAAGCTGTTTAATATTGGTGTATGTGTTTGGATCGTTAGCCTTTGTTTTGGACATTTTCTCTTTAATAATAGAAAACATGGCGGTAGGACTGCCGGAAGTTGTTACTATAAATAGAGTTCAATATGTCAACACTGCACATGTTTTTAGTTTGCCGGTATGAAAATATAAAATAAAATGGATCAACAAAAAGGACTTCTTATATCGAATGTGTATGAGTGTAAAGATGAACTCGAAGAGGTAATTTGTAATTAATTTCCATGTTGACAAAAGTTTGAAACTGATGTTTGACTATGTGCAGGCCTCCAAAAAATGTTTTGGGTCACTTTCTAGTCGCTCTCCTTTTACATGCCATATTTCTGGAGACCATTCAAGGGGATTTGGGCAAAAAAGCTGAACATTCATGGAGATTTTGGTAGTATTCGGGGAGATTTTTTAGCAGGTCTAAGTTGGCAAAATATCAAAATAATTTTAGACTAAAGCACGGAAAATAATATTTACATATATTTATTGCTATGAAAACCTTTACCTTTTGAACGTACGTAAGTATTGTATTAATCATCATATTCTTATGATACACTGTCATCAATGGTAGAATAAAAAATGTCGTAGGCTCCAAAGTCTATTAAATAATTCTGCTTACTATCAGCACTGAAGACTTTCAGACATTAAGAGAATTGAATAAATACTATTTATTTCTTCCATTTCCCAAATAGGAATATTTGTTTTCCATTGATAATTACATACAAATAAATTAATTACTTCTTGTAAAAGTTTCCTTTAGGCATTTGTCAAATATTTAAAAGAAACTGTTCATTGTAATTCAAGAGTCATTTTCTCCCTTGTGGAGTTGTTTGTTTACATTCAGTTCCCTCAGATACTGTGGTTTCAATTTGCCATTATTGCCTGTAGAAAAATTTCTCCAAATAAATATGTTTTTTTTTTTTTTAATTCCGAGGGATTTTTATCCCCCTTGGAGACCAAGGGAAGGATAAAAAGTCCTGGGGATTTTTCCACCTGCAGGGGGGATATGGCATGTATGACTTTCCCTGCACAAAATTACTCGCCCTACATTATCAACAAAATTTTCGAACAAAATCGGCTAGTTTTGCAAGTTTTTGTTCAAAGACGTTTAGCTTTGATCTGCTCAATTATCATAACAATGTTCTTTTACCTAAACCTTGACACTTACTGCTGCCAATTCATTTATGAAGAAGCCAGGAACCAGATCATATATTACCAGCTTATAATCATTATAAATGATTAAAAACATTTTAATAATTTATTCAATAGTAATGAAATAATTTAACAATTAGCAGTGAATCATTTGTTTTCTTTGATTCCCTAAAGAATTATCTACAACATACAACAATTAGACAGTCCCCACATTCGACCATGTGCATTCAATAAGAAAATGAGGTAACATTTCCTGTTTCAATTTGACTGTTGACATCTGGTATTTAATTATAATGTTCAATTATTTCATTTTAGAAAAGAAAAAGGAATTAAAATTGAAGCTGGAGAATCTTACTCGCCCGATCCTTTCTGTAGCAATGACCCACATTCCATCCATTGCTCTTTTGGGACAGCTTCCATAAAGAATAGTGAATGAGGGATTATCTATTGACTGAACACAACTGTCACATTGACGGAATAAACTGTCAATGAAGTTACCTAGATGTCAATTTTAAATCAGCACTATTTGCTGCATGATACATGGTCACTGCACTAGCTATTTTTCTCTTGTCAGAGCGGTACATTCTGTAAGGTGTTTAGGTATTAACATTTAATTAAACTTATTACGCTGCACTCAGCAGACATACCATTTTACGCAGATTTTCGATCATATGTGTACTTCAAACTAAACCATGTCAATTTTGGGTTTGCATCCTCAAAATATCCCTCACTGCTCATTTCTGTGCAATTGCGGATCGGATGCTGACATATGGACTTAACTCAATTATAGTCAGCTTGTTCATTATTGAAATCTGTGGATTGCGTGCCAAATTGGCAGGTGTCAAAGCCTTGTCTTTCAACAAATCTTTCACTATGTTATTTTCTGGACCTGATTAAATTTTTAATTGTTTTCGCATTAAATGTGTTCATCAGTATTAACTATAAATGGTTTGTTTCACTAGGGTACTTCTTAATAACATTGATCATATTATATCTTTTTCAGAGACTAGAGCGGTGTTACAATGCAGTCACAAGCCTGGTGAATGGACTGTCAGAACGAGAAGCAAATGATGCTCTCAATTCTCATGTAATATTATTTTACCCTTTGATAATATATTAGTGTCATTGAAATACAAACTGACAGTGTTCAATGTTTCCAATAAGTTTGAAATTAACATTAAGATATAATAAAATTCAGAAATATAGTAGGATTTACATGTGTTTTGTACTTGGAAATGTATATTGAATATCTTTAAGTACATTTTGTTCACTGAAATCTAGGGCAAATATTTTTCTGGTTTGTAAAATTCATACATGTAATGTGTAAAACTTGAATCAAACATTCATTTCATTTGTATATAACATATTTAGTGTCACTTATTTCAACATTTTATTAATATAATGGAATTTTGCTTCTTCTTTTTAGCTCTACTGGCCAAAGGCCATAAGAGCTTATGCGATGGTAATGTGTACGTAGTATGTGCATCCGTGCGGTCGTGCGTTTGTGCGTCTGTAAACAATTGCTTGTGAACACGATACAGTCTTCAGTTTTGATTGTATCTCGATGAAACTTGTACAGTATATAGATATCCATTAGAGCTCGGTTCCTTTCGAAAACCAGCCAGATCCGTCCATAAATGCCTAGATTATGGGCCATGAAAGTTTTAAAGAAATGCTTTCTATTTTTAGCCAGGTCTGCATGAGCGAATTCTATTTTTAGCCAAGTTTACATGTACATGTAAATTCAAGTCTAGAGTTAAGGGAGACAATTTGCAAGTCTAGGATTTTGAGAGACAATTTGCTTTTTGCTTCTGCAGTTGATTTTGTGAATTACTCTGCCTTGTTTTTGTTGAAAGCCCAAAGGCCATTTTTTAGCTTTAAGTTCTGTAGTTTGCACATTCATCTTAACAAAATTGGTTGTGAATGTTTAAGTTATGCACCTGGTGTCATTACTGGCCACACCCAGGGTTCACAGGTTTGGTAAACGTAAATCTGGAAAGGTTTGAAAATCTTTTTGTGTGTTCGTGCATCCATCTCAGCACAACTGATTGTGAATGTTTGTTCAAATTGATCAATGTTGTCCTAGGATGCCCTTGACTTTGACCAACTTTTTTTAACTTTTAAAACTACAGAAATTTTTACTATGAGTACAGTTTTGAAAGCATTTTTATGCCCCCACAAAGTGGCGGCATATAGGGTTGCCCTTGTCCGTACGTACGTACGTACGTACGTACGTCCCGAAGATTGTTTCCGATCTAATTCTTGAAAACCGTTTGTCCAATCCTCACCAAACTTTAAACACATGTTTGTGACCATAATATCTTGATCAAGTTCGATAGTCATGGAAATCGCTTTAGTCATTTAGGAGTTACGGCCCTTTTTTGCCAAAAATTCCCGAAGATTGTTTCCGATCTAATTCTTGAAAACCGTTTGTCCAATCCTCACCAAACTTTAAACACATGTTTGTGACCATAATATCTTGATCAAGTTCGATAGTCATGGAAATCGCTCTAGTCATTTAGGAGTTACGGCCCTTTTTTGCCAAAAATACTTCAAAAATATATGTTTCCAATCTAATTCTTGAAAAGTATGTGTCCAATCCTCACCAAACTTTACATACATGATTGTGACCATAATATCTTGATCAAGTTCGATAGCCATGGAAATCGCTTTTGTCATTTAGGAGTTACGGCCCTTTATTTGCAAAAAAAGACTTGAAAAATACGTCCCGAAGATTGTTTCCGATCTAATTCTTGAAAACTGTTTGTCCAATCCTCACCAAACTTTTAACACATGTTTGTGACCATAATATCTTGATCAAGTTCGATAGCCATGGAAATCGCTTTAATCATTTAGGAGTTAGGGCCCTCAGATTATCCTGAATAATCATTATGGCTTATTTTTCTGTGACAAAAAATCGAAGTGGGGGCATCCGTGTCCTATGGACACATTTCTAGTTTTTTTGTCAGATGACTTTTACTTGGCACATATCAAAATAGTTCATGCAACTAATCTGCTTACAATACTTTCTGGGCTCAGATGTTGAACGTGCTACGTTTTCAGGTAACCCAAACACAAAACATAAAGTACATGTCTGTTGCCTTTTACCCATACATACATGCTCTGGATTGATATGACCACAAAAGCCATGCCAGTAGAGCATAGGCCCTTTTGGGCCTCTTGTTTTAAAATGTTTGAGATCTTCTTTCGTTTGTGGCAGGTGTGTAAGGGTGCCCAGCAACACGAAGAGGTCCAGATTGGACTGCTCTACGCCATTCTCACAGACCCTGCTAATGCTCCAAAGGTTTGTTACACACGCACCATCATGTCGAGTTCAAGGGGGTTACTGTCATTAACATGAAAAAATGGCCATTTGATTTGTAAGAGTTAAAGTGAATGCCTGATACTTTTATTAAACATCATGAAATGAAAATGTGACTACTTACTTTCAGTTTTTATGCCTGCTATTTTGATGTTTTTACAGCACTATCGAGACATCAACCTGGTGACTCGTGATTCTTTTACTATCATGTTAAACAGACTGAACCAGATAGTGTTTGAAAAATGGCTCAAGTTGAAGGATATAGGGCGGTCGCAGATACTTTGGCTGACCCGAGAGCTTGTGAAAAACTCTGTACTTGGTGCCGACGGCGCTATTAACACCCTTCTGAGGCAAATTGCAGGTGAGACTTGCTCTTCTTGGCCATTTTGATTTTGATTTTGTTTTTCTATTTAGAAATTAAATTTATGTATGTTAAAGCATCTTTGGAATGTATTAATAATTAGGTTTTGTGAGAGAAATTAAAGAGTAATATTTTTGTTTATTGGTTTGTAAGCACAGTCTGCCCATGTGTATTTTAGGAGGTGACATAACGCCGAAAAATGTGTGGTTAGCAGAAAGTGTTCTGGACATTTTAGCAGAATACAGGTAGTTTTTTTTCAGTGACATTACAGCAACACTTTTTATGTACTTTTTTTACAGGTTTATTAATTTTCAACAACCATTTTAAAAATTTGTTTCTGTTCTCGACCTGTATATACATGTATGTAGGTAGGTTCAGCCTGATTTATGCAGACTTTGATTTCTTTTCTGTTAAAAATGCTCCAGTAGTTTAAACATTATACAATTTTCATTTACAATTCTTTAATAGAATATGTTTCTGTTGATCTGGTTCGAGGAATTACTGGTAACAGACATTGTGGTCATGGATAGACCTAGTTTCTTTATTTGTCTCAAACTGTCAGACATTAACGTTCCTATGTTAAAGGTATAAATGCAATTGACAATCTTGTTGTTGAATGAATTATGGTTCATAGATCATTAATTATAAGCATATTATGTAAACAATGGACATTTATAATGGCATGCTGGTTCCGTGCAGGAGCTGGTTGGACAAGTTTCCAGGCTTGGTGCCGACGGTTATCTACACGTTCCTGCGGGTGATTGTCGACCACACTGGCCAGATCTTCCACAACCTCCGACAACGTGAGGCTGAGTTCACTGCCTCTCTTCTCAGGGATAAGGTACATACACACTCTAAAGAGGATTAAATTCAATCTGAGTGCATATTACAGTATTTAATTTAAATGCATCCTAAGTACTAAATTAGTTGCTCTTGGACATGTGCATCAGCAGAATGCATTGTTTAAAAGAAATATGCACATATCTGTGCTTGGGACATACAGACTTTGTTCAGAACCTATAGTGATGAAACATCCAGAGGAATTCACTCAAGCAGTTTTGAAAATGAATCTCTAAATCAATATGCACCTCTGCCATGTTGACCATCAGTCTTTAGGTAATATTAATTTGATTAATCTCAATTATGAGGACAGCAACTTGTGAGGACAGCATCTATAAGCTGATATTTATTATTTTCAAATCAGTTTGCTTGGTAGTTTTCCTGTCTAGTTTGCCATTTCTTAGTCAGTTACATAAATAAAAAGTTAAGGTATCAAGTGATAAAATTTCTATGTATGTTTTAGTGGACAGAGTGTATGGGTATTGGACGTGACCTGGTGAGGCTGCTCCAGAATGTTGCCCGCTTGCCCGAGTTTGAATCTCTCTGGAGGGACGTCATGCTCAAGCCAACAGTACTAGCACCTAACTTTACAGGTACATACAGTTTTAAGCTTGACTATTCTTAGAAAAAGGAGAGCTATGTTTCTCAGGCTGGCGTGGGCTTCACACCTAGGATAAAGTTTCGCCTGTTAGCATCTTTAAGTCATAATGACTCCCCCAATGCATAGTGGAGACATATTGTGTTTGTCCTGTCCATCAGGTCGTCCGTATGTTTCATTTCGTTTCTGCTCAATGACTTTAGAATCTGTGGACCCAGGAACTTCATACTTGGTATGCAGGTTGACCAGCAGATGACACCCATGATTTTGAGATCAGGAGGTCAAAGGTCAAGGTTGATCTTGAGGTGAAAACTTTCTTGGCTTAAAAACCTTGGGTCCAGGAACTTCATATTTGATATGCGAGTTGGTCATGATTAGCAGATGGCCCTTTTTTATTTTTAGGTCAGTAGGTCAAAGTTCAAGGTTGCAGTGACCTTCAGGTGTTTAACGATATGTTGGTTGGTTTTTAAAAACTACAGAATACTTGCATCCAGGAACTTCATACTTGGTATGCCAGTTGGTCATGACTGGTACATGACTCATATTGATTTGGAGACCAGTAGGTCAAAGGTCAAGGTTGTGGTGGCCTTAAGGTAAAAAAAAGAACGGTTTTTGCTCAATATTAAAAAAATGCCCCCCACCAAAGGTCAAGGACGGTATTACATAGGTTTAAATCTCAGCAACTACTTGATGTATTGCATTCAGTCTTTATAAAACATTTTTCAACAATCAAACTTTCTCAAATCATAGAGTAGGATAACTCTATTTTGCAATTATAAAACTTAAAAGCAGCGAAATAGTCCTGCGCGCTGTCTCTGTGACAGTTCTTGTTTAATTTAAACAGTGAAATGAGTATAATACTGTGTATATTTATGTTTTACAGAGAAATCATTAAAATAACTTCCTACTCAATACTAGGTATTTTTAAAGTACTTATACATTACAATTCTTGTCCAAAAACCTTGCTGCTAAAGATTAAACCAGTAAATGTGTGCTTAGGAATACAGCAGTTGCTTGGTACGCGGACATCTCGGAAGTACCAGATTGCGCGTCTTACTCCAGACATGGAGAACAAGCTGATCTTTCTGACTACCAAGGTGAAGTTTGGCCAGCACAAACGCTACCAGGACTGGTTTCAGAGACAGGTGAGATCTGATGAAAAAAATGCTTGCCAGTGTCCTCAGTGCACGACATAGCATATTTAAACACTGTATTCAAAAAGGTGTATTTGCAAGATATAGAAATTTGCTACTGAATGATCTTTACAGTTTGAAGGGATTTCCATTGACTTAATTTTGTGATAGCTATTTGAGATCTTATTTTGTAGCTTCTTAATGATTCTTCATAAATATATGACTTTGTAATCTATGAAAGCTTTTTGGCATTGTGCAGAAAATAATACTTTTGTCCTATCAAATTTGTGTATTAACGTTTTCAAACTTTTTTAACAAGTATACTATTTCTTTGTTTAATGGATCACAACAAAAATGACATGCAGAACGATAATTACCCCTTTCTTCTAAGCTCGTAAAATGTTTAATCCTTCATATGTAAAAAAAGTGTATGTTTTGATATAATCATGTATGTTTTCAGTACCTGTCAACGCCAGAGAGTCAGTCTCTACGTTGTGATCTCATCCGATATATCTGTTGTGTGTTCCATCCTTCCAACGAGCTCCTGTGTTCAGACATCATCCCCCGCTGGGCCGTCATTGGATGGCTCCTGCAAACATGCACAGTATGTACTTGTGATCTGGTTGTAATGAAGTTAGTCTATTTCAGTAATTTTGATGTAATTTGAGGTATACATATTTTCAAAAAATCATATATAATTTTTCTACTTGGCTTTTAGTACATATGTAAAATTAAAGAGTTCATGTTAAAGATACCAACGTAATATCTAGGTTCATAATTTAAATTTCTGAGATTTTTAGGCACTTTTGCTGTTTATATGGAGAAAATTATGGTGGGCTTTTAGTGTCATACTAACCTTTTTTATCTTTCTCATTTCAGTCAAATGTGGCTGCATCAAATGCAAAATTGTCATTGTTTTATGATTGGATATTTTTTGACCCAGAAAAAGACAGTATAATGAATATAGGTAAGTGAGTTTCTCCCCTTGCTGCAGTATAATAAGTTTAGGTAAGTGAGTTTCTCCCATTGCTGTAGAATCATAAAATAGATACGTGAGTTTCTCCCTTCACTGTAGAATATAAAGAGGATAATTGCTTGTTTCAGTGTAAGATTGTACTTTATTTCACCGAGTGAGAACTACAAGCTTAATTTCACGAGTGGCATAACCACAAATGAAAATTTCCTTTGGTTTTTCATGAGGTGAAAAACATTGCAATCTTGCAGTGAAGCAAACAATGTTTCTTTAATAATATGCCTAAAAAGGATGTAAAATGACATTTAATTGTAGTTGCTCAGAAAAGCATAACAAATTGTATGCGAACGTGATGTTATTTCGTATATGACTTCCTTGTTATTGTGTACCTGCCCTGTGCATGTTGATGTTCAATTTCGAAATGAGATCATCCTTAAATCTCAGTAAAGTGAAAAACACAACAAATTGTTATTTCACTGCATAAAAAGTGCAATATCATTTTTATTTTACTGAAAAATCATTATAAATCACTGGAAAGCATATAATAAAATCACATTATAATTTTTTGCAAAATATATATCATCTATTATATTCTTGAACTTCATCAGTGAAGACTGATTTTCATGCTAACCCCCATATTTTATCATTATGGCTATGACTTACTACCCTCTTGTTACAGAGCCAGCTGTTCTTGTGATGTTTTACTCCATAAAACCTCATCCCGCCATAACAGCTACTTTGTTAGACTTCTTGTGTAGAGTAAGTCCTTTTCCTCATGATCTCTATCATTATAACATCAAGGTACAGGTTTGAATGGGCTTCAGTTTAGTGGTACTAAGCTTTGAATGCACTCAATGAGTTAATATTACATTTTTAGGTTATTTTGGGTTCACTCTAAATTCAAACTCTAAATTCAATTGAACATATTGATTTCATCCATAAGCCTTAGAATACAATGGCAACTCTATTCTTTATATTGATACGATACTATGTAAACAACATAATATGGTGATAAAAAATATTTTTTAGTTTTCTATAATTGTTTATCCCCACATTGCAATTCCATCAGGAACAATTCCAATAATATTTGTTGTTATTTTTCTACAGATAATGAACAACTTTTGTCCAATGTATGCAGAACAAGTCAGATCAGGAATTCACAAGTCCTTGAAAACAATTTTGGACAAGAGAGTTTTACCGTAGGTGTACTTGAATACTGCTGTTCTTGGTTTACTACTATAAGTATTTGATCTTCATTAGATAATGCTTAACATCACTTAAGTTGCATTGTAAGGTGTTTTAGCAGCATGTGTGTTCTTCAGAATTAGAATACCATTCTGTTAATAAGACGTAAACTAATGTTCTTGTTATTCTCAACGAGTCAGCTTGTGTATTGAACCATTATTTTTCCATTAATATTGCAGGTCGTTACAACCTTTATTTGAGAATCCAAAACTTGATAAAGAGTTGCGGGCCTTAGTTAGGACCACATTCACAGAGTTCATGACAACAGATAGTAAGTTTCTTCCTACTTGCAACTGTTACAAATATAGTATTTTTAACTTTCCCTTTTTATTCAAAAAACAAACTAGATATCCCAACAAAAATGTGATTTAGTATTTTTATTTAAACATTTGCCGAAAGATTGATAACCTAATAGTGTGACGTTGGAGGCAAAAGTAGCAAATCCAGTAACAGTACAAGTGCTTCTTATTTCTTACCGTCCTGCGTTAAAACAGTGCGAACAGACGTACAAATGCAATGAATTCTTGCATTTTCACCACACTGAATCTTGTAAAAAAAATGCCCGAGAATGTAACTTGAACACTGTTAAACAATTGGTCTTTTAAGTTACAAAGATGCAGCCTGTTTTCTCTGTGTGTTTCAGTGGTGAAGGGAGATGAAGAAGAATCGGTGAACAAGGAGGTGGCTAGTCTTGACATGGACGAGGAAACAAACCACATCGTCCCTGACAATGACCTGTCTGATGCAGCATTCTCTGATGACGAGGATGAATCCCCACTGGGTATGTGAGCTCTCTAGTCTGCTTTCAAAAGGGATTTGTGATCAGATTTTATGTCAAGTTATTTACTTAATTGTATACACCAACACCAGCTAAGAACTGCCATAAACTCATTTTAACATAATTTTGTACATTTAAGCCTAAAATCATTGAAATTTCAAAAGCTTTTTGGCCAAACATAGCATTTTTGAGCCCTTGGTTATTAACAATAAAACTCTTATTTGAACTTTTGATGGAAGTTTTATTATGGAATAGGTTTACCCTATAAAACATGAACTTTTTAGGAGTTTGACTTGTCTTTCTTGTTTCTTTCAGCTAACAACAAAACTGAAAGTACTTTTAGGCCTATTCGAGATCCGCAACGCTACCAGTCCGTGGACATAACGGAGCATCTACAGCAGCTGGACGGAGACATCAGATACTTCACAGAACAGCTTCTCAATGAAACGTTAGTAATCAAATAAAAAATCTGGCATGTCATTTGTCTTGCTTGATGTTATATTCAGATTCGTAAAAAGTCATATATACAGTAGTATGTTTGTTGCAGACAAGGAGGGTATAAATTAACATGATGCTTGTTTTTAATTCACCCAATTAAGGGATTATATTTTGTCAATAAAAAAATAGCGCATGGGTTGCATTATCAAATAAATTTTCTTTGAACTACTCTGACAACCAACCTCGAACATGTTCCAAGGTTGAGCAATGCATCGATTGACATGTTAATTACATTCATGTATGGTATGCATTTAAAAAACAACCACTCATCCAGCGAATATGGTTATGAAATGTTAAGATTCTACTTTCATTAGCAAACTGAAGTGACATACTGTGTAAATATGTTACGTAAATCTGGTGTGTTCAGTGTACAAGAGGACCAGTGTGAGAAGATTGACCGCTTGATGCAGATGGTTGTCAGGGATGACGAGGACTTTGACGGAGACATGGCTGCCATCCTTGCTACATGCCTCTGTCAGATCCTCATTGACCAGTTTAACACTAACATCTTCCCCGAGGACATCGATGATGAGTCAGTAGTCTTCTATATCTTGTTATTATAACATAGAATGTGTCACAATTTGTTATGGATAAGCTCTTAACTACTCCTTTAGTGATATTGCCTATCTTTGGTAATTAAAATTATATTATTTACAAAAAATTCCTTTCTTGAGATATCAAAATAAAGTCATTTGTATCAAACAATATCACAATTTGTGTACATCTGATTCACTAAATGTGAAAAGGAATTATCCTTCGTCATATACTTCTGCAACTCCCCCCCCAGGTCCCTGGAGGAGTCTATTGGTACACCGCTGTTTGTGATGCTGCGATTCCTGAGCTCTACCCAAGAGGAGTCACCCTCCAGAGCCCCACTGTTCTCACTCCTAGGGGAGATGTACCTCAAACAGCCTCGCATAGGATACAACCTCCTCTACTTCCTCAAAGTTGGGTGAGTACAAAATTATGATTCATGAAAGTGCAGTCATCAAAACATTTCTATATGACATTCGTGATAGCAACATTACATGACACATATTTTACACTGTGAACAACTTCAACCTTTTACAATCAAACAAAAATTGGTTAATGATTTTCACATGGAACATGGTATTCAAAGTCTAAGGTACCGGTTAAAAATTGCTAAGCAATGTTTATGTTCTTGGCTTTATTAATTATAGACCAACAAAGATGGCTTTGTTAGATGTGTAACATCTTAGTTATGCAGGTGCTACAGGTGGAATAGCATGTTATGAAAGTGTTACAGCTAAGATATGCAGGTGTTACAGCTTAGTTATGCAGGTGTTACAGCAATCACCATTGCTGCCATTTGCTCAAAAGTGGCCACAATTTTTAATTTGGGCGATATTATGGCGACACAATTTTTTTATGTAAGCAGCGAATTAAGCGGCCTTTATGATAATCGACTCAGTCTCTGCAGAAATCAAGCATGCCGCTGTTGTGACATATCTGGTAATAAGGGCACAGCTGTGTAACAAATTCAAAAATTTATGGCTTTTGAGGATTAAAGATGGCTACCTTTAATGATCATGGCTCTAAGTATCAAAGGTGTGACAATTGTCACCATCTAATAGCCAGATTCAAATGCTTTTGATATGGGAAAACTAAGTAAGTGTACATGATTTTTACGACTACGATGAAAATAGAAGTCACAAATATTTATTTTTATTCTTGTATTCATACTGACTGATATATTCTGTAAATAATGAATATGTAAATGACAAAGTGCTTGTATCATGTTCTATTTATACAATACAATTTATGTTATTGCAACAATGTGCTAAAATAATTCTATTTATAATATAGGTGCTATTTAACCAATAAAAAAATATTACTACTTTAAATTAACAGGGATGTGATTTGTGGACGTGTGAAGTTATGCAGGTTGTACATCATTCGTATGCAGGTGTGACAGCTTTGTTATACAGGTGGTTTACATATAATCTTGATTATTAATTAATGTTACATTAGTTTCTCAGTGTTTTCTGGTGTTTTCAGGAAGGCGAATGATGAGAAGATGCAGACATACCGCGACTTTGTCCGTACCCTGGAAGATGGGCACACGTTGGAGTCTTGCCTGCTGGCCGACATGAAAATATGTGAGGAGGACGACGTACGGCTCTTCACCTTCCTTCTCCCTGACATATACACACAGGTAAGGAACTCAAGTATTCAGTACACTAAACAAGTAAGACCCACTTCTTGCTCACTCCAAGGGATAAAACCGTTGATTGTGGGTTTCCTCCAAAAAATAAACTGTTTTGTTTGCTGAAAGACCCTCAGAGATTCTCCGCGTGTCATTAACCGCAATGTTAAATATGAATGGAAGCGTCAGAAATTGTCTGATTTTACGACCATTGAAAGCAAAAAATAGTTATTTCTTTATCAGAAGTGACTCGTTTTTAGCCTTATGTACATTGTAAGTCGCATCACGTTCTTACCAGCAATTTATTTGTATATGTGTTTGTAAACGCCAAATAAGTATTGACTTGATTTGTTAAAAAAACATTGATTTGTTGATATATTGCCACTATGACCTCTGACGTCATGCGTGTGATCAATACAATGTAGGGTATAATTATTATATGATATTTATTATTGTTGGTTAAAAATAACTAGTGATGTTTTGGTAATTTTCCATATAAAACGAGGCTAGAAGGCCTTCAACCATGTGCTCTGAATTTTGAATGCATCCCAGTAACTTTCAATCGTGCTAAGGAACTCTGGACATGCAAACATCCATGTTACTATCAGATGAACAATGCTACAACATAGATTCTGCTTTACAGTTCCCGAATGTGTGTGTGGGCAACGCTGAGCTGCTACAGCTGGTCGTGTCGTCTATTGATGGGTCCCAGCTCCAGGAACTCATCTGTCAAATCCTTCAGGGAAATCTCGTCATGTTCCGCAAGGAGTCATTCCTCAAAGTCCTAAGTAAGCTCTTTTAATGTGTTCAAGCAGTTCTATTCTATGGCATCATTTATTAATGCAAGACAATACAAAACTGACTAAAATTGGATGATCTTTATATCTTTTTGCTTTGTTGTTCTTCCATACATTTAGTGTACTATTTCAACTATATAGTGTTTTATACTTTTTGGTACATTTTATGCTTTGGTTGCTTTTGATTGACCTTTATAGAAAGTTATTTTCAATTAAAGATGAGATTATGATTTAAAAACTCAGTAAATAAACATCAGATTGCAGCATCTCTTTAGATGTTTGCCTAGTTCTGGCATCTTGTATGTGTGATGGTTTCAGACGCGAGCCTGGACTGGGAGACACTTGAACAGTACTTCCTGTGGCAGCTCATCACTGCACACAACATACCCCTAGACTACGTTATGCCCATGCTACCAAAACTAGATTACCATTGTATGTACACACTTCTCTTTTAAAATCATATTTGTATTAAATATTTCACAATTGACACTTACAAGTATTTTATCAGTTATTTGACCAAATCTTTACCTGAATCAGTTGTTACGGTCATAAGTTATAAGGTTGTAATGTTTCTCATCTTTTCAGGTCATGCAGAGGCCCTGACCAGTATCATGGTGTTACTGAAACAGGATTGGTAAATATTCTCATTCCCACTTCACTACTCATGATTCATGATTTGGTTTGGTGCTAAGGTTCATTTCATTTTAAATGAGTTAAAAAGGTGGAATAAATGTCAAGACATGTGCATCTTTTTGTCTGTTACAGTGCAATATACTTAATAAAAAAACTTGGTTTATTTGTTTACAATGAATGTACATATACACATTTCTCTAAGTTTGTGAATATTGTCATTTTGGAAGCATTCCCTCCCTTGCAGCCCATCGTCGGACTTGTTGCGGCCGATCCTTTGTCGTGAGTGCAAGAAGAACGACTTTTTCACAGTTTCCATCCTGAATTACTGGGCCCAAGAATTTGAGGACAAGCTGGCTGATCTCATATACTCCCAGTTCTCCAAAGTGAATGGTGGGACACCAAATAAGAAAAGGCTCAGGTTTGTGATCCTCTAATGTTGTTTGGTATCTACATTTATCTTTTTAACCCTGCTAGTTTCATATGATAAAAAGCACAATGTATTTAGGTTTTGAATTTAGATTTTTAGTTCTACTGGCCAAGGCCAGAAGAGCTTATGCCATGGCACAGTGTCCATCATCCGTCCTTCCATCAGTAACTAAATTTATACAGTAGGTTTATAATCATAAGAGCTTGGTTTGCTTCGAGAACCAACCAGATGTTTATTATCCAATGTTTACTGAACTTGTACAGTAGCTAGATATCCATAAGAGCGTACTTTCTATTAAAAACCAGTCTGGTCTGTACATGCATGACTGAATGATGGCCCTTTAAAATATTTAACATTGCTATTACTTCTTCATTTCCTTCTACAGAAAGTGACTTGAAAAGCTTCTCTTCCCTGAGATTCTGACTATCAAAGTCAGGCAGTTGACATTTTAGCTCACAAATACCAGATCTTGAATTCAATTAAAACCTCGCACACCTTCACTCCTTATCATGTCCCCTCCCCCAGGTTGCCTTGAAGTTAAATGCCAAAAGAGAAGATATAGTTACATTTCCATGTTAGATAATTTGCCACAGTCTAGTAATTCTACTGTTGAGGGGAAATTGTTAGTATCATAGAAAGTTTTAAAGTAAAATTTGCGTGACAATGGCATTATATCATGGTAACATATTGACCGGCAATCAAGAGACCTGAATAGGATTCCCGGCTGGGCAAGACAAACTTTGCAATATTGTAGTATTTGTAAATTTTAACCAGGTTTCCAAAAAATAGGTTATTAGAATGTGGGATGTCATTGGACGTGCGGGCCAATAACTTAAACTAGCATTGATGGATAGTAATAAAAGGTGGTGTGTACGTAGCTTATGTGAATAGCTAGCCTGGGACTACTTTTGAGGGGGAGGGATCAGGGTCAAGGTCACTGTTACTAAAAGAATGAAAATGTTTTCCTCCCATTAACTTAAGCAAGAATCGATGGGTCAAGGTCAAGGTCAGATTGGAGTTGAATTGGGGCTCTGGCTGACTGTCATTTGTATTTCAGGCCTGGGTCAACAGCAAAAAAGGACAGTCCATCAACTGACCAGATCCTGGCACATCTCGACCATATGAGACAGATCTGCAGGAACATATCATGTAAGTTGCCACTTGCAGTAGACAGCCTGATTGTCAACTCAAACTGTAGACTGAGGACCTGAAAGTTGAGTTAGCTTACTGCCTTAGACATTATTTTTTTTCACTGATACAGGTTCAAAGGCTTTAAGAGAGATGTATGCCTATTGTATTTTCATTATTTGTGTTAGTATATAAAATAGGCCTGTGTAAGGAAATCCATCCATATATCTATCCATCTGACTTCCTGGTTTTCTTGAAGTATTTTGAATATACATTGTGTGTGTATTTATATTTCAGTGTTACAACACTCAAGTATACAGACAGCCCTCCAGCAGATTCAGCAGACAGCCAGTGACTCACAGAAAACCAAGTATGCTTAACTTGCTTTTTGTTGCTTTTCTTAAATATATGCTAAAATACAAATGTGTTATGATGCTCGCATCATTTGAAATTGTTTTTTTAGCCAGAATTTTCTACGAAAAAATGCAGTTTACACAATGTCAAAAACCAGGCTGGTAGGTTTCTGTCGTAAACAATTCTGCATCCATGTCATAAAATCAGTAGTTTTGATTAAATTGTGAAACTTGGTCAGAATACTTGCCTGCTTGTTGTCTTGAACAGCTATGAAAATATGTTTAACCTCTGCTAAAAAACTAAAACTTGGTCAGAAAGAAATACCTGTCAATAAATTTAATAGTTTTTTATCCAATTGTTATGAAACTTGGTCAGCATACTTGTTTGTATTTTGTCCTGAACAATTTTAAATATGGGTCACCTCGGCTAGGTCAAATTTAAAAAAAATAAAAATATGTTATATATTCAACTTTTTAATATTTTTTTCATAAAACTTGTATGCAGTTACGACTTTTTTCATGACTTTTAGTCAGAATAATTATGTTAATCAAAGACAAAAACAATATTTGAAGTTCTGCTCCAAACAATACATTAAATGATGGTAAATAGGAAGTTTTAATTATTGCCCACTAACCATTGTATTGAAAAACGCCTTTGTAGAAATAAAAAATTGGGCTATAATACAGCATTCCATACTGCCTCTTGTTATTGTTTTAGCCTGTTCTTAATTTTCATGATGATTGTACAATAGAAATATAGAGCAGCATGCTTGAGTATCAACTTCATTTCTTTTGCTCTTCCATTTAAATGTTTGTGTGTTTTATTTCAGATTCAGTGACCTGTTGGCATTGGCGGAGGATATTGCAGACCTGAAGACGTCCCGTGTGCTACGGGGGTTACCGGGGCGACGGGCGGCAGCTGCAGCGGCCTCAAGCACCTCCTCTGGTAACAAATCCTCCTCCGCTGGGAAGAGCAGGAAACTCGTGATAGACGACTCCGAAAGTGAATCCTCGAGCAGCGAGGTGAGAAGGGGTATGGGGTGATGGGGGTGGCGGGAATTTGGGGGTCTTCCACTTTGACATGCATGGTTTGTTATCATTTACAAAAAGAATTAACTGTCATAATTCATGATTTTAGATGTTACTTGATGGCATTAGCAACATGTGTTTAACATTTAGTAGCAAAAAAGTACATTAGTCTGTTCTTCTTTAAAATATATCGTATTGTTTTGGCTTTGATTTACATGAAGTTATTTGTACAAGTAAAGGCAATGCCGTTTCCCTTACTACAAGCATGGCTGAAATGTACAAGCATGGCTGAAATGTAGTACCTGGAATAATTTAAAACCACAGATACATCTGATCGTTTTAATTCTGTTTATAAGTAGAACTCACACTAAAATGTATCCAGTGGTATCCAGTAAGAATTACGCCAAAAACACTATACTTATAACGAAATTTGTTTAGGTGTAGTTTTTAATGCCAAGCTTTAATTCCATGTTACTGTCTACCTTTTATAGGAAATAAAACGGCCATTTTTACTCACTCCATTTCTTAGCTTCCGTCTTTCCCTGTGTTTGCAGTCATATTTGTATAACAAAAGTACACAAATAAATGAAACTTTTTTGAAAGTTTGAATAACCATAGTGCAGTGTTGCAGGCATAACATTCGTCTAGATCACGTCAGTGACACAAGAGTTGTTGCCTTTTGATTAATGAAATCAGACCAATTACTTGATTACGATGGTAGGAACGTTCGTCATGCGATGGGCGATTCCATGCGGTCTTGGAAAATGTCGATGAGCCAGAGAGTTTTCATTTTTTATGTTATTCCCCATGCTCATGACGCCATTTCCTGTTTCGACACATTAAGTTCTGAAGATCTTTTAAAATGTTTTTCATGAAATCAAGACTATGCTTTCCTCTTACTATTTTGATTGAGAATGTGCTTCTGTATTCAAATAAGTCTTCATCATAAATTCAAAATGAGAAATAAACGTACAACTTGCTAGAATATTGCCAATTATGCTATCATTTTAACCAATTAATTTGTTTATAAACATGCAGAGTGATATATATTTCTGATCAACACAAAAAGATCATATTTCATATGTGTAATACAGAAAAAAGCATGATTGCTATATTAAACTGGAAACAGGGTATAGCATGTGATAATGTATGAATAGTATCTAATATAATGCAATCAATTCATGCAGTATGTTTCTTCTTGTAGGAGGAAGCAATAAAACCGCGTGCTAAGAAGAGAAAGAAAGCTCCACCAGTGGATGACGACAGTGATTGAACTGTTCTGAATACTGACTGGTTAACACTCTATAACAAGTCACTGACAGATTGGTTAGGTTCCCATGGTAACACATGGGCAAACATTCTCCTCCTTGACATGCGGGAATCAGCAGGTGAAGGTGCAGCATGGAAACCAGGGATGCACCCGGGTACATGAGCATGAACACAATGGTGGGAGAAGACAAGCCCTGATGAAAGTGCCTGTTCATTGTTCAGAGATTCAGGGATGCTTTTAAATAACTGCGACATTGAGGCTGTTTCTTTTGCATTCATAGTGATTTATGACAAGTTGTTACATTGATTTTTGTTTAATAAATGACAATTAAAGTGCTAAACTGTAAATGATCAATAAAATTGAAATCATAGTTATGTTTGTATTTACTACAGTGGTGTGGGATCGCTGGCATTACACTTCCACTGTGAAATATCCCAACTAGTTACCAAGGCAACAAAGAACAGTTGTTGATACTATTCTGTATATAGTTCGTGAATGTGGGTTTGGGTTTCAGCATTAGTGACATAAAATGAATATGATAACATGTACGGTACTTCTATGTGTACGATCAGGGCGGGTATTCATGAAATATCTTAAATCATTCTCTAATGTAAGTTGATTTTTTAAAATGTTCATGGTCAAATAAAAGGAAAGTGGATAATGTTTTTTTACATAAAAGGATTATTTCGAAGTTAGTAAGTCTTTAGCATGACTAAAGAATAAGGAGGCTTTACTACTCGCCCCAGCGTCGGCGTTGGTGTCCAGTTAAAAGTTTTAGGGCAGGTTGACATTTTCACTTATAACTCCAGTACCCTTCATTCAATTCGCTTAATACTTAATACTATATCTCACAACTAAGGCTGAAGTTCTTCTGTCAATCATTGAAAACCTGTTTTCGTCGCAATGGCATTTTTAGCTCGACTGAAGAATACGGAGGGCTGTACTACTTGCGTCGGCGTCTGGTTAAAGACTTGGTGCAAGTTGGGATTTTCACTTTTAACTCCAATACCCTTTCATTCAATTCACTAAATATACTTCACTCAGTTGTTCAGGACCATCACTCAATGAGGTTATAACTCCATGTTATCCTTTATACATATTATGGCCCTGATTGTCAATGAAACTTAGGTTTAAGTTTTAGGGCAGGTTGGGATATTTATTAATAACTTCTTTATCCTTCATTCAATTGACTTGATACTTCACACAGTTGTTCAGGACCATCGCTCAATGAGGTTAGATAACTCCATATTATCCTTCATACAAATTATAACCCCTGATTGACTATGGAACTGAGGTTAAAGTTTCAAGGCAGGTTTGGATATTTATTAATAACTTCTTTATCCTTCATTCAGTTGACTTAATACTTCACACAGTTGTTCGGATCTGTCACACAATGAAGCTACATAACTCCATATTACCCTTAATACAAATTATGGCCCCTTATTGACTAAGGAACTAAGGTTAAAGTTTAAGGGCAGGTAAAAGTTTTAGGGCAAGTTGGGATTTTAATAAAACTTCTATACCCTTCATTCAATTGACTTAATACATCGCAGAATTATTGATGACCACCTTACAACAAGGTTGCATAACTCCATTTTAACCCTGAATACAAATGATGGCCCTTGATTGATCTTTTTTTCATTTTTTTTTCTTTTGGCGGGCACATTTTTATATTCTTAACCAGGTTTTCACAAAGGGAAAACTATTTATTATAAGGACTTGCGTCATTGTTCGGGCAGGCTGGTGGGAGAGCAGCGTCAAAGTCACCTTCAAATATGTATGAAATAAAAAAGCTAGGATTGACATATAGTAACCAGACTTGGTATATAGGAAAAGTTAATGGAGACCTTTCATGGGATTGCATTTGAGGCCCCTAGGATCAAGGTCAAGTTACTATTGATAAAAAATGGTTAGTATTGAATGACTTAAGTAACGGTCGACATATTGTGACCAAACTTAGTATATATGAAGATTTTTCCAGAGACCTTTCATGAGGTTATGTTTTGAGCCCCTAGAGATATGGTCAAGGTCACTGTTGCTAAAAATGGAAAAATGGTTAGTACTGAATAACTTGTGTAATGGTTGACATAGAGTGATCAAACTTTGTATATTGGAAGAGTTTATGGAGGACTTCAATGGGATTGTGATTGGGGCCCCAAGGATCAAGGTCTCTGTTACAAAAAAAGAAGAAGAAAGCAGTTGAAACTGAATCTCTTCTGCCAATCAATAAAAAACCGGTTTTGTCACATCGGGGTACTTGTTTACTTTTTAATTTTGATTTTTTATTGCTTTTGACAGGCACATATTACATTATTGTTTAACTTCTAAGGCAAAGCGGCGTAGTCGAGCGCAATGTCTTACTACAGCTCTTGTTTGTCTTCTTTAAGTTTGACTTTTCATTAAAAGGCACATATTACATCATATAATGTATTCATTCATGTTATACGACAGCTCTTGTTTAACTTGGTAACTTTAGGCCAGGTATGTATTAATTAAAAAAACACATTTATATAGGCTAATAACTTTTTATCTGTACCACACTCATATGCTTGTTTTTATCGTTGATATGCATTAATTTAAAATAAATAAATACTTGGTCTCAACATAATTTATATTGTGCGCATTTTAAAGTCAAATCTCAACTTGCTAACATCAAAAGTTATTAAAAGCCGTACATATGTTCTACACCAACAATCTTTTATAGAATAAATTGATTAAAAACTTAAATTGAGATTCCAAAGAAAAAATATTCTATAGGAAAAGTTGAGCATGACTAATTGCGTTTTAACAAATACTCCTGACAATACTTATTAAGGCGAGTGTCAAGTGTTAACCTGTGCGGTACGGTCTTACAGGTACCAGGTGAACCGTGGAGGTCGCATGAGGAAAACTCACGAACAATGTGTGTGACAATAGACATGAGGAAAATAGTAGTGTTCAACATTGTCTTCATAGCATTCATTACATTCGGAATGTGTTTGTACTTGTTTGGTATGTGCAATTTTCCTGGTTTCGTATGTAGCTATTTTCAATAAATACAGCTCTGTGCATAGCTAGTGCCAGATAACGGCGATAAGAGCATTTACAAAATTATCACTGGTCGAAACAAAGTCAAAAAGATGTTCTTTTAGTGCATTCAACTGAAATAGATCATTAAATGCATTCACATGCATACATGAAAGGGGCTTGTTATGGTATCATAATATTCATGATATGCGGTATGACTAAAATACGAAAATAGGCTTTTTTCGCGAAAATAGCTTTTTTGACTAACATACGAAAATAAGAATATTTTCGCGAAAATCAGATTTTGATATAAATCTGAAAATATGGTTAGTTTTGGCGGGAATAACATTTTTGACATAAATGTAGATAGTTTGGGGCTAAAATAAAGTTATTTTCGCGAAAATAAGATTTTGGTGAAAATCTTGTAATTTTTGGCGAAAATAACATTTTTGACAAAGTGTAGTTAGTTTTTGGCTAAATTAAAGTTATTTTCGCGAAAATAAGATTTTGGTAAAAATCTGGTAAGTTTTGACGAAAATAACATTTTTGACAAACATGTAGTTAGTTTTTGGATAAAATTATTTTCGCGAATATAAGATTTTGATAAAAATAGGAAAATATACCTACTTCTGTTGTCGTAAATGACAATTTTTAATCCAAAATATTAAAATATTTTTATTTGGTCTACATATCACATATGACAGGTGCATTAGTGTTTCGAAATATTGTGTTTTTAAGAAATTTGAACAATGATAATTGAAAGTATTTTAACATGTTTCTGTTGATCAAACCTTCATCCGAAATGTGCAACATAAAACGGTTATCATGACACACTTGTTTGTCATTAAGCGGATTAAGTTGATGACAATGACCCATAATTATAGAACGTTATTGCTACTGAAGCAGGTACTCGATAAAACTAAAGGGAACAGTCAAAGATATTTCCTACATGGGTAGCTGGTCACTATTATATATTTGCATAACATACTCTCTTTTTTTCAATGTCGCTGTTGTATATCAAAAAACAACAACAAATAAATCATCAATTAAAAAAAAATATATTATATTCAAATCCAGTCAAACGCACTGAGGCATAGTCATAATATGCACTTTACTTAACATGGGACCAATAACAAATTCCACTCCCCGACTATACGCATTATATTGTTCTGTATATTAACAACAACATAACTTGTTGTCAGGCCCTTCGTCGACATTTTAAGAGATGTGCGACAACAAAATATGCTAAAGTCCGATGTTGTAGAGGGGTTTGGGGGCGTGCTACCCGTATTTTTTTTTAATTTTACTAATATCACTTTTTTAAAGACTAACTGTCTATCTGGAATGGTGTTCAATCAGAAAGCTGAAACTGTCGCGGTTTGCATCTAGCCATCACAATCCAAAGAAGAACACATTTAGTCTTTCTCATTTCTTTCAGTTGACAGCAAGCAGATCAAGATTAAAGTTGCCGGCGAAGAAGCAATGACCAATGGACAGCGATTGAAATGTACGGACATCCCGAAGCGGGTAAAAGTGGGGGTTGGGACAGGGGCCGTGATGGATCCTGGTACCTGGGCGAATGGCAGCCCCGCCCGCCCACACGCGCCTATGGACCAGATCGTTCCAATGGAGGCGGGGTTTGAGCCCGATGTCTCAACAGACTTCCCCTCCGCAGATGTACGAGCGACCACGATACCACGCACTATGCACCAGATGTGGATATGTGAGGAGGAGGCTTGCGGTGCCGATGCTGTTAAAGGAAAGGGGATTGTCGTTCCAAAGCAATTCAAACAGCCTGTCATTTCATTTTTTAAACACCATAAAGATTGGACGTATTACTTTTGGGGGCATGCAAACGGGAGAAGTTTTATTAAACACAATTTCTCAATACTGTTACCCGTGTTCGATAGTTACGTAGAGAATGTACTGAGAAGCGAGATGCTGCGATACACCGTGTTATATGTGTTCGGCGGGGTTTATTCTGACCTTGATATTACATTTCTGAGGCCGTTAGACCGGGTGACGGCAAGATACACGTGTATCTTGGTACCGGAGCCGTTTGAGCACCCTGTGTTCACTAGCGGCCAGCCCTACCGGCTAAACAACAATTTGATCTTTTGCCGGTCCCGCCACCCGTTCCTCAAGCTCCTCATTGACAATCTCGCCCGGGCCAGACTGCTTGTGCACACGCTCGATATCTCCGGCCCGGGATTTGTTACAATGTTCTACACTTTGTACACCAACATATCCGGCGACGAAATATTTCATGCGGACATAAAGCGTGATACAAACGATACATCCCCGTATTTCTATAAAGGAATACAACCAGAGAATGAGGAGGATGGTATTTACATCGCTAACACTCAATATTTCGTGCTTCCAGTACCGAACATCGGCGCGGCCCGGTGCGTGCAGGAGAGGTTCCGGTCCCGCCTGGTGGAACGCATGTGTACGTACCTGCGGACAAGACGACGCGCCCGAAACCAGTACACGTTCACGACGCATGATTGGACCAACTCTTATGTTCGACCTGACCAGTTCCGTGAAACTATCACCTTAAATTTCACCATAGAGACCTTCCTTTCAGTAGATAGAATATCAAAAAGGAGTTTTCAGTCAGCTTTGCAGTCCACTTTGAACTGAGCTTATATTGATGTTTGTTTGAAATTTATTCAAGACTGAAGAATATATAGACATTTAAAACGAACTTGGTCAAGTATGTTCTGTTAATACATGTGGATGGTATTGCAATTGTAGATCATCAGTACATACTTCACACAGAGAGCAAACAAACCACCCTACGAATGTCGAGGGTTTCTCGACTTTTATTATCATGTTTCTGCATAGAATAATTTAAACATTTGTTTAAAACTTAAGAATATATCATTACAGTGTAGTACATATACTGTTTATCATGTTTCGATTTTTTATACATTTGTTAACAAATTCAAGAATATATTATTACAGTGTAGTACATTTGCTGTTTATCATGTTTCGATTATTTTATATATACACTTGTTCAAGAATTTACTGAATAAGTATTTGGTACAGGCTACATATTATTAAGAGATACAATGAAATCAAAAACGGGTATTTAAGTTTTTGCGATCACGGTATAAGCGGACCATGTCAGAAACTATTTAAAACCGCTTAAAGTTGACGAACAACACACAACATGTAATTAAGTTGTAAGTTCGTGAAAACTACGACAATTTAATGGCATATCGAAATGGTCCACTCTCCATGTTCACGAAAAACACAAATAAATCTGAGATCAGTACTGTAGGAAACTCGATCCATATTAAGTAGTTTGTACTGTAGAAAACTAATATCCCTTTTTACGTAGTTTGTAATGTAAGAAACTCATATCCATTTTACGTTGGTTTTACTGTAGATAAATAATATCTGTATGAGACTAGTACTTGTAGAAAACTGATTATATGGACAACACAACCCAAAACTAAAACATCTCTTGACAAGTTGTTTCGTGTTACTGTATTCAAGGCTTAGCAATGGATGCTCGTAGCCTTGACATCTTTATCACAGACTTCTGAACAATCCTCGACGTTTGTGTGAGAGTGACACCACCCTGGATACACCTAAAGTCGCTGGGCCCCGCGTCGATGGCCTGTGTGTCAGCCTCAGCCTCCCTCAGCGCTTCTGCCAAGCCTCCCACACTCAGCGTGGTTCTACCACCAGTGGCAAGATTAGTTTTGGTAGGAAGCTGCGACAGCGCTGCAAGTTTGGCATCAATCTCCGCCCTTTGCTTGGATTCTGGAGTTTCCCCCACCTTCCACTTGTGCTTTGGTTTTGCGGTTTTATAGTGTGTTTGTACGTCACTGAAGTCCATTCTGGTCATCTTCATGGCAGCCTTAGACGCCATGGCCGTCTTCAATTCCTTCTTTCCCTTTTGTAGCTGTTGAGTGGTCACACCCTGTTGTTGCCATTTTGTTTGCAGAAACATAGAAAGCTCCATCTCATTTATTGGCTCGCCATCTTCAATCCTCTTCTCGATTAGCGCCTCAGTCTCATTGGCCAAATTTGTAAGCGACATTTCTTCCGTTGCCCCATATATGATCACGTTTACAAGAGACTTTGCGTGGTCCAAAGGCACGTACTGGCCGCCTGTCATGTGCGCCACAGACAGATAGAAGTCCTTATATGCGCATATGCTCGGTTCACATCCGGCGATGTATACGCTCACCCCCTTAGTGGCGAGCTGGCGGCAAATCTCCATCGGGTCCAGACCATCCGGACATCCGTCCGGTAACTTATCACCATAGGTGCCTAGTCCGTGTGGTGGTGCATCTGTTATAAACACGCACACCTTTGTCGCCTTCTCCCGCCAACTGAGGTAAAGTACTGCCTGCAAGGCATCAGCTACAGCTTCAGGTACGTCGCCGCCTCCAGCTGCCGTCGCCATTTGGAGCCAATTCTTCATTTCCCCAGGTATGGTAGTAAAGTCGTGCGTCTGTGTCACAAAGGTAGGCTCGCATAGCGGATGGTCCCTGTACTCCACTAAAGCCATATGGAGGTCGCAACCCAACGAAACGAGCGCGTTGATAATGCCAATGACGTTGTCGCGGGCCTCAGTGATGTAGGGGTCCATGCTGGACGTGCAGTCAATGGCGAACACCAGGTCAAGTTCACCCATCTTGCCAGTCGTTGATCACGGAACACACTGCAATCTTCAGTCAAATGGCTAGTTCGCCTGGCACTTAATTCACTTCCTGGTTCCAATGATTTTCACTCAACCCTAACCATTTGCAGAGGGTTACGAATAAATGTTTATTAATGTATATGTTATGCAATTTATGTCAACATATCGAAAATAGGAATGCGATGAAATAATATGCATACATGCATTGCGTCAATGTTTGTATTATTATTATCTACCTAACCTATTTAATCAATGTTAAAGGTACTCGCTCATGTTTTTTTGTGAAATGCGCTCTTTTGAATATCAAAATAAAAGTAGACAAACCGTAAGGAGTGTTAAAACGATAAAAAAGCTGAAACTCTTAGCAAATGTTGATATTTGCTCAAATACCGTCTTTGAAGACCACAATTTTCATTAATTAGCGTTAACAACGTTGATATTCACTTTATTAATGTATTTCTATGACGTTGAAATATCTACCACTATAGTAAAAGTGCTTGGAGGCTTTTTGGTTTTGGCGTCGGTTGTTATAAAAAAATCCGACTTTACCGGCATGGGTTCGCACCCCACTAATACTTGTTTTTTTTGTATACTATTATTGTACTATTATTGTATTTTATCTACAATTTCGATATCATAGAGAAACATGATAAAATGAGTGTTTTCTGATGCATTACCTGGAAAATTATGTTTTGGTCCAAAACATGAGGCAATACCTTTTAATATTAAAACGTGTTTCTTTCCCTTTCAGCTTTACTCATATAACTGCATTACAGTATTCAGATGAAGTATTGATCGACAGTGTGTGTTGTGTTGGCTACTGAATTTATTGATTGACAACTTATGTACTTGGTTGTAAGCACACAGTATTAGTGCGTTAATGTTAGCAGTGTTTGTGTGTAAAAATGTTTAAACAATGGTAGATATTGATGGTGGCAGTTTAACTTTAAAATGCAGCATGAACGATACATCGAACGTTACAACCGCTAGTACAGAAGCAGAGTGTCCGGTTGTGGAGCCGGACTGTGCTGAGTGGACGGACGTGGATACGGGATCCATCTTCGCCACCTATCTCCGAACCAGCGGCTGTCTGCTGTACGGACAGCTGCAGCAGCACGGCCACCAACAGGATGGACTTACCACATTTCGGCTGAGTGAATCCCCCTTTCTATGTGCACATCACAGCGACGAAAGGACCAGTAATTGTCTGAAGTACGCAATATTGCCAGAAAACAATAATGAACCTCTGGATTATTCACGGACTAACAATAAATTGGTAAGAATAAGAAAAATACACAGCTTGAAAAACGGAACTGTAAATCTATCAAATTGCAGTTTGACAAGAAAATCGGTTACTTCCGCCATTAATTTGACTCGAGCTACCAACAGCAGGCCCGAGAAGGACAATTGTAGGAAAAGGGCTTCAGCAACGCTCAGCACACAACGGCTGCTCGACTGCCTGATAGCTGAGACCCTGGATACACCAAAGGGGAAGGACCCAAGCTCCATCATAGCCACTTACATCTCAAAGTTCAAGGGTAGGTCTTTATCAAGCTGTTACCTTGCCAATATCAACATGCATATAAATTATCTAAAGCCATTATGAATTAAAAAATACATGCCACATGTGACTGTAAAACAAATTAATTAGGGAAGAGAAGTCACGCGTACGCACGAACACACACGCACCCACGCACGAAAATACACACGAACGCCCGCAGACATATGCACGTAGAAAACACACACGCACGCACGAAAACACATACACGAATGCACATACAGACGACCCCCCCCCCCCAGTTATGAAGATATAAACATGGATTCTTTCTTAAGATAAGGATTTAGTTTGTACGAAGACATAATTATCGAAAAAATGGGAATGTGATGCATGTTTATATTTTCAACTTATTTTAACTCTCGTTTTGTCAAGAAACAATTATGTTATGCTAGACATTTGATTATTCATGAGTGTGAAATATGAGACTTAAAATCTGTAGTGGAGTTCTTAATGTTCAATTTCTAAGGAGACCAATTTTAAAGTTTGCGTAACGTACACAGCGTTGTCAAGAGGATCTTTTTATGTTATATGAAAACGCATCCACTGGCGCACGAATTTTAGTAAATTCTTGAAATGTTTGTTTCAAAATACTGCATTCATCTTTACGGAGGAATCTCAGAAGAAATATTATGTTTCAGTGAAAACATTAAAAATGAGTAAAGTAAATAGCAAAGACCCCATGGGATATAACAATGCAACAAACGGTGCACTTTCTATTTAAAAACTCATTCCATGTAATATGGGAGATAATTTTGCAAAAATGGGCCAAATAGTTCTTATCCTTGCACATTTTACGGTTTCACATTGTTAGCTATTATTATTCTAATTTTCATTGAATTCCATTCGGTTGTTTCCGATTAAGTCTGTTGATAAACTTTGTTAAAGAAAATAAATGTACAAGTGGAAGTTACTTTGCAATTTAGTACCCAGTAGTTAAACATCATATATTGTGCATGACTCCACACTGTTAGTATCCATATTCAAAGGTTTATTAACATAATTTCAATTTGAAAGTTATTTTTGCAAGATTATTGCCATCCATCAATTTTCCAAGTGCCATTCAATTTCGTCAAGAAGTTTCCGACTTCTGCTTCGGACAAAAATTGTTTGAAAAAAATAATGTCAAAAACAGTATAAAGGAGAGACATAACGAACTCTGAAATTATTGAAAATGTCCTGTCAGCCAATACATGCATATGCAAAATGGACCTATTTATTTAAATGCGAAATTAGATTCTTGGGAATTGACTTTTTTGTCTCTCAAATCTAAACGATCAAAGTCAATAAAATAACGCTGTTCAAAATTAACATAACACATTAACCGATTATCAGTAAACAGTATCGTTTGAAGGATCTGAGGTCTACTGCACATTTAACAATGGTTAGACGCTAGTTTAAGATTACTGTTCGCAATAAGAGTTCGAACTGCACGTGTGCACATGTTCTATTCAGTTATACCCGACCTACGCAGTTTACTAACCGTAATGGGATTGGTTTTAAATCATTGAAGTAAACAATTCCATGAATTACATTGTACTGTATACGGAGAAGAGATATGACACATTGTTTCCGTGTAGTTCACAATGTTAATTGGACGAGTTGCGCTCCTTGCCTCGGGACTAAGTCGTCAGCGAAATGTGGTTTGAACAGGTAAACTCACTTAACGAAGGAGTGACTCGTCGTTTTCGCAGAAGAATGTCGAAGTATTGTGATAGCCTTGGTGTCGTCCGTCTTGCATTTCTTAACCTTGACCATAAAGCAAACAAGAGGCCCGCGAGAGCCTATTCTATACCGGCATTAATGTTTTTGTTATGTACTGAACTCACAACTGCACAAGGGAAGCAATCCGTGAACCATATATTTTGCAAAGGGCAAGAACTACTACAATAATACAAACTTTCTGCACAATGCTGTATCCCTTAAAATACTGCAGCATTTCCAGGTCCATAATCCAGTCATGCATTGGCGGACCTGCTCGGTTTAAAAAAAGTAACCGAGCTCTCATGGATATCTAACTACTGTATACGTTTGATTAAGATACAATTGAAATTGAAGACTGTGGCGCGCTCATAAGCAATTGTTTACATGCGCACGAACAATGGACACCGTGTTTGGTCAGTATAAGAGCTAAAACAACAGCAAACGAGCATTGGCGACGCTTTTGTTGTCTTTCTTAGCTTTAATGATTCACTGTTTTCCCTTGAATTTCTTCGAGGGATGTACAACATTGCTTAATAAGGAACATGAGCTGTACATAACAACATTCATTTTAATTCATGTTATTGCTTTGCAGGAATAAAAACAGGGCGAAAATCTCCCGAGAGCCGAGAGTGCTGCAAGGCGGAGCAGAGCCGCGGACAGACCGAGGTAGGGGTTAATGGGTGTCACCTGTCCTTCAATCAAGAAGCCTCCCTGGACCAGCAGGTGGAGCGATATCTGAAACAACTCCTACAGGGCCCGGGAAAGAGCAAACACACCGGAGATTAACACGTGACAGTTTCAGTTCCTATTATGAAGTGAGCAAATGCTGAGATTTAAAGATCGATACATTATGGTTTGAAATGTTCGGTTATAATTGACTGTATCAAATAACATTTTTGTTTATTGAAATGCATCATTAATATGACAAAGTTTAATCCAAGAATGCCATTAATCGCTAACCATCCTAAATGGCTTTAAAGCTGCACTCTCTCAGATCTACCGTTTTACAACTTTTTTTGTCTACGCCAATAGACCCCTATCACTCTGATGCGTGTCAACCAGACCGTCTTTATGGTGAGAGGTTGGCATGTATAGCACAAGGCCATTGCCACCCTGTTGGGGCTCAAACCCACAATCTCTTGGGCGAGAGGCCGACATTATTAAACTGTAGCATCATATGCAATTGAAAGTTTCGACTGAGATAACAGCACTGGCCAAGTTCACCAACAGAAGATGTGCTCAAGGGAACCAGTAAAGCCACCCAGAAAACAGCTCATGATCGCTTAGTTTAAACATATTTTATTTTACATACATTGTATACATCAAACATCAGATTGCAACATTCTGTGTTTCACTATTTTATACTAAAACGGATAAAAATTAAAGCAGAGCTTATAATGTTTTGCTCTGAATAATTTTACCTACAAGTAGTTGAATGCTCACTTAAGACGGTTATTTATGTATGAATATTCGTATTCAATATGTTAACAATATTCAATGATAAAATGAACTAATGCAATGCATCTTGTCATACAAACCACAGGAAACCAAACTTCAGCACCACATGCATTTGTGCAGAAGCCAACTTGTTATAATAAATAACAAGAGCTGTTGTAAGACAGCGCGCTTGACTCTGCTGCTTTGACTTAGAAGTGAATACAATATTGATGTATGTGCCTGTCACGAGCAATAAAAATCAAATTAAAAAGTAAACAGTGACCGTTTCTCTCGGGGCCCAAAACACAATCTCATGAAAGGCCTCTATAAACTCTTTATATATACCAAGTTTGCTCGCAATATGTCAACCCTTACTTAAGTTATTCAATACCAATCATTTTTCTATTGGGCCTCATATGCAATCTCATGAAAGGTCTCTATAACCTCTTCCTATATACCAAAAAGTTTGGTCACTGGATGCCAAACTTAGCTAGATATTCGATACATAAGGTGACTTTGATGCTGCCCTCCCACCAGCCCGCCTAAACAATGACACAAGTCATTCTTATAACTTGTTTTCCCTTTGTGAAAATCTGGTTAAGAATATGAAATGTGCTTGTCAAAAGAAATCAAAAGAAATTTAAAAACAAGAGCTGTCACAGTATGTGACGAATGCCCCCGAATGTGACATTGACCTATGAACAAGGTCAGTACATGAAAAGTTAAAGATAAAAAAAATACATATGGCAAGTTATTTTAAATTGCCTCTGAACATAAAAAAATACCACCCGTACTTGACAACCTACATTCTTATGTCCTTATATTCAGCATTTCATTGTGAATAAACACAAAGTGTATCTTTCACCTTAGAGGTAGGGACATGGGTCTTGCACGTGACACGTCGTCTTGGTATGTCGAACACATGTGGCAAGTAATTTTAAAATCTGTCCATACAAGAAAAAGTTACAGCCCGGACATAACAACCTATACTCTATGTCCTTATATGCAGCATTCCATTGTGAATAAACACTAAGTGTGACCTTGACCTTAGAGGTAGGAACATGGGTCTTGCACCCGACACATCGTCTTGGTAATTCAAACACATGTGCCAAGTTATTTTATAATCTGTCCATACAAGGGAAAGTTACAGCCCGGACACGACAACCTATACTCTATGTCGTTATATGCAGCATTCCATTGTGAATAAACACTAAGTGTGACCTTGACCTAAGAAATAGGGACACGGATCTTGCACGCGACACGTCATCTTGGTATGCTGAACACATGTGGCAAGTTATTTTAAAATCTGTCCATACAAGAGAAAGTTACAGCCCGGACACGACAACCTATACTCTATGTCCTTATATGCAGCATGCCATTGGGAATAAACACCTAAGTGTGACCTTGACCTTGGAGGTAAGGACACGGTTCTTGCACGCGACACGTCGTCTTGGTATGCCAAACACATGTGGCAAGTTATTTTAAAATCTGTCCATACAAGGGAAAGTTACAGCCCGGACACGACAACCTATACTCTATGTCCTTAGATGCAGCATTCCATTGTGAATAAACACCTAAGTGTGACCTTGACCTTGGAGGTAAGGACACGGTTCTTGCACGCGACACGTCGTCTTGGTATGCCAAACACATGTGGCAAGTTATTTTAAAATCTGTCCATACAAGGGAAAGTTACAGCCCGGACACGACAACCTATACTCTATGTCCTTATATGCAGCATGCCATTGTGAATAAACACTAAGTGTGACCTTGACCTAAGAGGTAGGGACACGGGTCTTGCACGCGACACATCGTCTTGGTATGCCGAACACATGTGGCAAGTTATTTTAAAATCTGTCAATACAAGGGAAAGTTACAGCCCGGACACGACAACCTATACTCTATGTCCTTAGATGCAGCATTCCATTGTGAATAAACACCTAAGTGTGACCTTGACCTTGGAGGTAAGGACACGGTTCTTGCACGCGACACGTCGTCTTGGTATGCCAAACACATGTGGCAAGTTATTTTAAAATCTGTCCATACAAGGGAAAGTTACAGCCCGGACACGACAACCTATACTCTATGTCCTTATATGCAGCATGCCATTGTGAATAAACACCTAAGTGTGACCTTGACCTTAGAGGTAGGGACACGGTTCTTGCACGCGACACGTTGTCTTGGTATGCCGAACACATGTGCCAAGTTATTTTAAAATCTGTCCATACAAGGAAAAGTGACAGCCCGGACACGACAATCTATACTCTATGTCATTATATGCAGCATTCCATTGTGAATAAACACCTAAGTGTGACCTTGACCTTAAGGGTAGGGACACGGTTCTTGCACGCGACATGTCGTTTGGTATGTCGAACACATGTGGCAAGTTATTTTAAAATCTGTCCATACAAGGGAAAGTTACAGCCCGGACGCGACAATCTATACTCTATGTCCTTATATGCAGCATGCCATTGTGAATAAACACCTAAGTGTGACCTTGACCTTAGAGGTAGGGACACGGTTCTTGCACGCGACACGTCATCTTGGTATGCTGAACACATGTGGCAAGTTATTTTAAAATCTGTCCATACAAGAGAAAGTTACAGCCCGGACACGACAACCTATACTCTATGTCCTTATATGCAGCATGCCATTGGGAATAAACACCTAAGTGTGACCTTGACCTTGGAGGTAAGGACACGGTTCTTGCACGCGACACGTCGTCTTGGTATGCCAAACACATGTGGCAAGTTATTTTAAAATCTGTCCATACAAGGGAAAGTTACAGCCCGGACACGACAACCTATACTCTATGTCCTTATATGCAGCATTCCATTGGGAATAAACACCTAAGTGTGACCTTGACCTTGGAGGTAAGGAAACGGTTCTTGCACGCGACACGTCGTCTTGGTATGCCAAACACATGTGGCAAGTTATTTTAAAATCTGTCCATACAAGGGAAAGTTACAGCCCGGACACAACAACCTATACTCTATGTCCTTATATGCAGCATTCTATTGTGAATAAAAACCTAAGTGTGACCTTGACCTTGGAGGTAGGGACACGGTTCTTGCACGCGACACGTCGTCTTGGTATGCCGAACACATGTGGCTAGTTGTTTTAAAATCTGTCCATACAAGGGAAAGTTACAGCCCGGACACAACAACCTATACTCTATGTCCTTATATGCAGCATTCCATTGTGAATAAACACCTAAGTGTGACCTTGACCTTAGAGGTAGGGACACGGTTCTTGCACGCAACACGTCGTCTTGGTATGCCGAACACATGTGGCAAGTTATTTTAAAATCTGTCCATAATATTCTGAGTTATTGAGTCGGACGGACGGACGGACAGACGGACGGACGGTGCGATTTTAATATTCGGGGGCATAAAAAAGTAAATCAAGGGCCAAAATTGGTATTTAGGGTTTAAATGGAGTTATGTAACCTTATTGTAAGATGGTTGTCATTAATTGTGTGAAGTATTAAGTCAATTGAATGAAGGGTATAGAAGTTATTAATAAATATCCCGACCTGCCCTAAAACTTAGTTCCATAGTCAATCAGGGGCTATAATTTGTATAAAGGATAATATGGAGTTATCTAACCTCATTATGTGATGGCCATGAACAACTGTGTGAAGTATTTATTAAGGCAATTGAATCAAGGGTATTGGACTTTTAGTGAAAATCCTAACTTGCCCTAAAACTTTAACCGGACGCCGACGCTGGGGCGATTAGTAAAGCCCTCCTTATTCTTCAAATAGTCGAGCTAAAAAGCCCTTTTGGCATAAACATATTCACAAATGTAATATAAATTCATAAGTAGATATTGTGGTGAACAAATGCAGAGACATACCTCTAATCACATTTCAGAATGACATATGAAATTAGAAAAACATGCACAGATAAGATTCATTATAAACCAAAAAATGTGAAAAAAATTGTAGAATGATTCACCACTTAAAATATAAATGTATATAGAATACTAGAGATGAAAGAAGCGGTGTATGTAGAAGTGTATGTAGAGGTGTATGTAGTGATGCATGTAGCCATGCATGTAGTGATGCATGTAGCGATGTATAGCAGTGAATGAAGCATGTTTGTAGCGATATATGTAATATGTGCATGATGTAAAAATAACAAAATGATGGAAAGATAATTGGATGTCTTTGCATAACTAATTAAATTTACAGAGCTTAAAAAAAACGCAGTGGTTATTTAAGAAATTCATAACTTTTTAATGAAGTAGTTTTCTTGGGGCAAGCAAATAATTTGAAATTAAAAGACAACCAGATAATAAGTATAAATGTTTGATGCCAAAGATGATCTTTGTAAGTGTTTTAAATAGCTTCAAAGCAAATATTTATATTGTAATATATGTTGTTTGAACATTTTCATGAAATAAACCAAATGAAAAGTTCTATTAAAACAAATTGGAAGCATCAATTAAAGTTGAAGGATGGTTATAGCAAATCATTGATTGAGAAAAATAACTACCTTTGTTGACAATTGCTGACATACTGAAATCTTTATACATATATGGATATTATGAATATGAAATGACAATTTGCAAACAACAGCTTGACTATCTGTTACATTATAATACAGTAAAACACAGCATGTTGCACAAGAAACATTGGACATGGGTTTTTATATTTTCTAATAACAAGACCTCAGATACCAGTTATACAAACCTTCGTCTGCAAATGACATCGCACCATGAAAATGATACCATTGATACAAAATATGAAGTTTATTAACAGCAAAAAGTTTTTTTTTCCAGTTTTTTTTAGGGAAATTCATGTTACAGTGTATAATATACCACATTTAAATGGGGATCCGATTACCCTGCACTGTCTCCTGCAATACAGTGTACTTATTTCAGCTGCAAGCATGTATATATTGTAATTGTAGAGGTGTTTCCCATACAGTAGTAACCAAGGTTTTTAGTGATTTTTTTTCATTTAAATGTTATAAAAATTGCTGAAATATGTTAAACCTGACATTGCTTTATATGACATTTCCAGAACCAATTCATAGATATAAAAGTTGATATGGAATTTCCCAATGTAAATCAAGCCTCCATTCTGAATGGTAAAATTGATGTATTTTTTATAATTGGACAGATCAATTGTCTGACAACTTTGAAGATATCTTAGTAAGGATTTTCAGCAACAAATAAAATTTTGTGTGGAAATTCTCAAAAAACATATATATTGCAAACCATATCTCGACAATCCTGTAGTATTGTATCTACAGTAAGATTGAGATATACAGATTTCCTCCAAACAAATCGAAATATATTGAATAACAAGTGAGAAATTACGAAAAACCTTGAATCTACAGTATCTGTGTATGAATCTCACCTAGTTATCAAAATACATCAATATGATTCACAACATCTTGTACAAGCCCAGTATATGATTGTGTCATCAAAATTGCACATAATTTAAAAATAAACGAAAGGGAATGTATAAATATACATTTTGGAGATAACATGGATTTCAGAGAGAAGCCATCACAGGAGCACAAGGTGCATGTCACAAATAAGGCACATCAGTATATCAATACAAACAAATACAAATATACGATAGTAGACTTTTTTAAAAGCCAGTAAATCATTATAACATTAATGGATTTCAAATGGAACTTTTTCACTATGAACATGTGCAAAGAATGAGCATCTGCTGTTCTTATCATTTCCTAGAACCAATGCTTTACAACAATATATAATTATATCATGTGGATTTTCACTAAACTGTGCCCTCTGGTAACCATAGTTACCTCTCAGATAAGCCCCTGATTTCACGAAAATTCCTTAGCCTAACAGACTTAAGTGGCTTTTTTGTGTAGCAAAATTTTTACTTTTAACCTTATTTTGATAAATAAAACTAAGTTTTACACGATTACCAGACAGATAACTTTAATAAACAGTCATAAAATAAATAAAAAAGTAAATATTTCACAAATCGTAGAAGAACAAAAATAGTGAGCTTAGCTAAATCCTGTTATAACAGACTTAAGTAGTTTTGAGAAACCGGTCCCAGGACAGTTCTAAACAAAGGCCATTCAGAATTAGTTTTGTCTTCGTCTATCTGTTTTCAGACATGTAACAACTGAAGGAAAAATAATATGCATCTTCTAAAAGTACAGAACAGTTAAGAAAATTGCACAGCTAAACTATTCTTACCACAAATAGGTGTGTCTAGACATCTGAAAAAAAACACATACCGAGTAAAATATTATGTACACTCTGGTGTGTTTTTAGATCCTAATTGAGTGTCAGTTTTCATCAATTATTGGCATATTGCCAAATTTGCCATGGGCCATTTACAAATAATTTCAACTAGAAATAAACATCTTCACATTATCATGGATCTGAGAGTAGTGTACACAGCATAAAGACAACATACCTGATTGGTTATGAATAAAACAGCATTCTTCTTCTTTTAATTATTTTATATCAAGACTATGGCATGAACTTGATTGGTTAAGGTCAATTAAACCCTACACAAAACAAAAATATCACAACAATTGTAATTTCAATAAACACTGCTAGATTGAAATACCATAGACTGACACAGATCCACTCCCACAGTAACAAAGGTCTATGCACCGCCCCCCCCCCACCCAATCCCTCTGGGGACACATCCAGCAGCCATATCATACAACCTTCCACAGTCGTCTCCAGTACACCTTCAAAGTGTGGGAGTTTGCAAGGCCCACGGCACACAAAATGACCATGTACCCAACCATCATCAGCAGAAACCTGTGCTCAATCAACCACGACTTACGGCTCAATGAACTCGACCTGCAGACAAAATATAGGCATTTGCAGCTAATCATAAAACTTCACATTTTCGAGCATAGAACTTGACAAGCTAACCTAACAAAAAATGTGCACATATATGTACTAGCAGTTTACCATACAAACATGTGCTTACAAGTACCAGCAGCTTACCATACAAACATGTGCTTACAAGTACCAGCAGCTTACCATACAAACATGTGCTTACAAGTACCAGCAGCTTACCATACAAACATGTGCTTACAAGTACTTGCAGCTTACCATACAAACATGGGCCTACAAGTACAAGCAGTTTACCATATAAACATGTGCCTACATGTACTAGCAGCTTACCATACAAACATGTGCCTACATGTACTAGCAGCTTACCATACAAACATCTGGCTACATGTACTAGCAGCTTACCATACAAGCATGTGCCTTCCAGTACTAGCAGCTTACAATACAAACATGTGCCTACTTGTACTATAGCAGCTTACCATACAAACATGTGCCTACAAGTACTTGCATCTTACCATACAAACCTAAGTACTAGCAGTTTACCATACAAACATGTGCCTACAAGTACAAGCAGTTTACCATACAAACATGTGCCTAGAAGTACTAGCAGCTTATCATAAAAACAGGTGCCCACTTGTACTAGCAGCTTACAATACAAACATGTGCCTACAAATACTAGCAGCTTACCATACAAACATGTGCCTACTTGTACTAGAAGCTTATAATACAAACATGTGCCTACAAGTACAAGCAGCTTACCATACAAACATGTGCCTACATGTACTAGCAGCTTACCTTAAAAACATGTACCTACTTGTACTAGCTTACAATACAAACATGTGCCTACAAATACTAGCAGCTTACCTTACAAACATGTGCCTGCTTGTACAAGCAGCTTACAATACAAACATGTGACTTCAAATACTAGCAGCTTACCTAACAAACATGTGCCTACAAGTAATAGTAGATTACCATACAAACATGTGCCTACTTGTTCTAGCAGCTTACAATACAAACATGTGCCTACAAGTACCAGCAGCTTACAATACAAACATATACCTACACATACAAGCAGTTTACCATACCAACATGTGCCTACAAGTACCAGCAGATTACCATACAAACATGTGCCTACTTGTATTAGTAGCTTACCATACAAACATGTGCCTAATTGTACTAGCAGCTTACCATACAAACATGTGCCTAATTGTACTAGCAGCTTACCATACAAACATGTGCCTAATTGTACTAGCAGCTTACCATACAAACATGTGCCTAATTGTACTAGCAGCTTACCATACAAACATGTGCCTACAAGTACTTGCATCTTACCATACAAACATGTGCCTACTTGTATTAGTAGCTTACCATACAAACATGTGCCTACAAGTACTAGCAGCTTACCATACAAACATGTGCCTACAAGTACTTGCATCTTACCGTACAAACATGTGCCTACTTGTATTAGTAGCTTACCATACAAACATGTGCCTACAAGTACTAGCAGCTTACCATACACACATGTGCCTACTTGTATTTGTAGCTTACCATACAAACATGTGCCTAATTGTACTAGCAGCTTACCATACAAACATGTGCCTAATTGTACTAGCAGCTTACCATACAAACATGTGCCTAATTGTACTAGCAGCTTACCATACAAACATGTGCCTACAAGTACTTACATCTTACCATACAAACATGTGCCTACTTGTATTAGTAGCTTACCATACAAACATGTGCCTACAAGTACTAGCAGCTTACCATACACACATGTGCCTACTTGTATTTGTAGCTTACCATACAAACATGTGCCTACATGTACCAGCAGCTTACCATACAAACATGTGCCTACATGTACCAGCAGCTTACCATACAAACATGTGCCTACTTGTACCAGCAGCTTACTATACAAACATGTGCCTACATGTACCAGCAGCTTACCATACAAACGTGTGCCTACTTGTACCAGCAGCTTACCATACAAACATGTGCCTACTTGTACCAGCAGCCTATCATACAAACATGTGCCTACTTGTACCAGCAGCCTATCATACAAACATGTGCCTACTTGTACCAGCAGCCTATCATACAAACATGTGCCTACTTGTACCAGCAGCCTATCATACAAACATGTGCCTACTTGTACAGTAGAAACTCACTAAACCGGAACTCCACAAAACTGGAATGCTCAGGATACCGTAATTTTTTTCAGAGTCCCCGTTATCCCCTTCTATTTTCAATGTAAAAAAATCCCTACAAAACCGGAATTCTGAATACCGGACAAAAAATCGAGAAAATTTGTTAGTTGTCAACGTAATTTTACCTCACAATACTGAACATATATTTGTTCCAACATGTCAATACAATTTTGTGTATAAGGAATTCACGCATCCCATGTCACTTTGTTTTGACAGCCGGTGCTTTGTTAAATATTGCACCTGTGATGTTGTGTTAACTCGATAATGATTATTGCGCTGTGGATTGACTGCCGCATGATAATCAAACTTGTGAAAAGGAAATGATTGAAACATTAATTTGTTTGTTGCAGAAAATAAAGAACTAGAAACGGTTATTAAGTGATCATTTTGGAGGGTTGTTTTATCTAAAGACTTCTATGATTGAATCAAATTAGAGCGGAGCGTTTATTAAACTATCAAACATACTTAACAGGCATTACATTACAGATAATCGTTGAATTTGTTTGTTACTCAAATCAAGAACTTTGATTGGTGATGAAGTGGTCATTTTCACAAGTTGTTTTATTTTAAGACTTGGAAAAAAAGATGATTATTAAAATGCAGAAATGTTTAATTATGTTTATCACTTTTGCATGTGCTTTAATCATGTCTCAACCTCTGTCTTGATGTAAAATAATGTTATCTTTATGTGTTTTCATTTTATTCCAGTTTTCAACTTCCCTTTAAAGGTTAACTCAGTAAATATTTTGAGTCAACTTACTCCGTCCATCAAAACCTCACTAAACCATAAATTTTGCATATTCCGGACCTTGTCCGATTTAGTGAGTTTCTACTGTACTAGCAGCTTACCGTACAAACATGTGCCTACATGTACTAGCAGCTTACCATACAAACATCTGCCTACTTGTATTAGTAGCTTACCATACAAACATGTGCCTACAAGTACTAGCAGCTTACCATACAAACATTTGCCTACTTGTATTAGTAGCTTACCATACAAACATGTGCCTACTTGTACTAGCAGCTTACCATACAAACATGTGCCTACAATAACTAGCAGCTTACCATACAAACATGTGCCTCCAATAACTAGCAGTTTACCATACAACGAGTGCCTCCAATAACTAGCAGTTTACCATACAAACATGTGCCTACTTGTATTAGTAGCTTACCATACAAACATGTGCCTACTTGTACTAGCAGCTTACCATACAAACATGTGCCTACAAGTACTTGCAGCTTACCATACAAACATGTGCCTCCAATAACTAGCAGCTTACCATACAAACATGTGCCTACTTGTATTAGCAGCTTACCATACAAACATGTGCCTGCAAGTACAAGCAGCTTACCATACAAACATGTGCCTCCAATAACTAGCAGCTTACCATACAAACATGTGCCTCCAATAACTAGCAGTTTACCATACAAACATGTGCCTCCAATAACAAGCAGCTTACCATACAAACATGTGCCTACTTGTATTAGTAGCTTACAATACAAACACGTGCCTACTTGTACAAGCAGCTTACCATACAAACATGTGCCTACTTGTACTAGCAGCTTACCATACAAATTTCACGGGTACTAGCAGCTAACCATACAAACATACGCCTACAGGTGCCAGCGGCTTACCATGCAAACATGTGCCTACAAGTACTAGCAGCTTACCATGCAAACTAGCAGCTTACCATACAAGCATGTGCCTACATGTACTAGCAGATTACCATACAAGAATGTGCCTACAAGTACTAGCATCTTACCATACAAGCATGTGCCTACAAGTACTAGCAGCTTACCATATAAGCATGTGCCTACAAGTACTAGCAGCTTACCATACAAGCATGTGCCCACAAGTACTAGCAGATTACCATACAAGCATGTGCCTACATGTACTAGCAGCTTACCATACAAACATGTGCCTACATGTACTAGCATCTTACCATACAAGAATGTGCCTACAAGTACTAGCAGCTTACCATACAAGCATGTGCCTACAAGTACTAGCAGTTTACCATACAAGCATGTGCCTACAAGTACTAGCAGATTACCATACAAGCATGTGCCTACAAGTACTAGCAGCTTACCATACAAGCATGTGCCTACATGTACTAGCAGTTTACCATACAAACATGTGCCTACAAGTACTAGCAGCTTACCATACAAGCATGTGCCTACAAGTACTAGCAGCTTACCATACAAGCATGTGCCTACTTGTACTAGCAGTTTACCATACAAACATGTGCCTACAAGTACTAGCATCTTACCATACAAGCATGTGCCTACAAGTACTAGCAGCTTACCATACAAGCATGTGCCTACAAGTACTAGCAGCTTACCATACAAGCATGTGCCTACATGTACTAGCAGTTTACCATACAAGCATGTGCCTACAAGTACTAGCAGCTTACCATACAAGCATGTGCCTACAAGTACTAGCATCTTACCATACAAGCATGTGCCTACAAGTACTAGCAGTTTACCATACAAGCATGTGCCTACAAGTACTAGCAGTTTACCATACAAGCATGTGCCTACATGTACTAGCAGATTACCATACAAGCATGTGCCTACAAGTACTAGCAGATTACCATACAAGCATGTGCCTACATGTACTAGCATCTTACCATACAAGCATGTGCCTACAAGTACTAGCAGATTACCATACAAGCATGTGCCTACAACTACTAGCAGTTTACCATACAAGCATGTGCCTACAAGTACTAGCAGATTACCATACAAGCATGTGCCTACAAGTACTAGCAGCTTACCATACAAGCATGTGCCTACAAGTACTAGCATCTTACCATACAAGCATGTGCCTACAAGTACTAGCAGATTACCATACAAGCATGTGCCTACATGTACTAGCAGCTTACCATACAAGCATGTGCCTACATGTACTAGCAGATTACCATACAAGCATGTGCCTACAAGTACTAGCAGATTACCATACAAGCATGTGCCTACAAGTACTAGCAGCTTACCATACAAGCATGTGCCTACAAGTACTAGCATCTTACCATACAAGCATGTGCCTACAAGTACTAGCAGATTACCATACAAGCATGTGCCTACAAGTACTAGCAGTTTACCATACAAGCATGTGCCTACAAGTACTAGCAGATTACCATACAAGCATGTGCCTACAAGTACTAGCAGATTACCATACAAGCATGTGCCTACAAGTACTAGCAGATTACCATACAAGCATGTGCCTACATGTACTAGCAGCTTACCATACAAACATGTGCCTACATGTACTAGCATCTTACCATACAAGAATGTGCCTACAAGTACTAGCAGATTACCATACAAGCATGTGCCTACATGTACTAGCAGCTTACCATACAAACATGTGCCTACATGTACTAGCATCTTACCATACAAGCATGTGCCTACAAGTACTAGCAGATTACCATACAAGCATGTGCCTACATGTACTAGCAGCTTACCATACAAACATATGCCTACATGTACTAGCATCTTACCATACAAGCATGTGCCTACAAGTACTAGCAGATTACCATACAAGCATGTGCCTACATGTACTAGCAGCTTACCATACAAACATGTGCCTACATGTACTAGCATCTTACCATACAAGAATGTGCCTACAAGTACTAGCAGCTTACCATACAAGCATGTGCCTACAAGTACTAGCAGTTTACCATACAAGCATGTGCCTACAAGTACTAGCAGCTTACCATACAAGCATGTGCCTACAAGTACTAGCAGCTTACCATACAAACATGTGGCTACAAGTACTAGCAGATTACCATACAAGCATGTGCCTACATGTACTAGCAGATTACCATACAAGCATGTGCCTACATGTACTAGCAGATTACCATACAAACATGTGCCTACAAGTACTAGCAGATTACCATACAAGCATGTGCCTACATGTACTAGCAGCTTACCATACAAGCATGTGGCTACATGTACTAGCATCTTACCATACGAGCATGTGCCTAATTGTACTAGCAGATTACCATACAAACATGTGCCTACAAGTACTAGCAGATTACCATACAAGCATGTGCCTACATGTACTAGCAGCTTACCATACAAGCATGTGGCTACATGTACTAGCATCTTACCATACAAGCATGTGCCTAATTGTACTAGCAGATTACCATACAAACATGTGCCTACAAGTACTAGCAGATTACCATACAAGCATGTGCCTACATGTACTAGCAGATTACCATACAAGCATGTGCCTACATGTACTAGCAGATTACCATACAAGCATGTGCCTACAAGTACTAGCAGATTACCATACAAGCATGTGCCTACATGTACTAGCAGCTTACCGTACAAGCATGTGCCTACATGTACTAGCAGCTTACCGTACAAACATGTGGCTACATGTACTAGCAGCTTACCATACAAGCATGTGCCTACAAGTACTAGCAGTTTACCATACAAGCATGTGCCTACAAGTACTAGCAGCTTACCATACAAGCATGTGCCTACATGTACTAGCAGCTTACCGTATAAGCATGTGGCTACATGTACTAGCAGCTTACCGTACAAACATGTGGCTACATGTACTAGCAGCTTACCATACAAGCATGTGCCTACAAGTACTAGCAGATTACCATACAAGCATGTGCCTACATGTACTAGCAGTTTACCATACAAGCATGTGCCTACATGTACTAGCAGCTTACCATACAAGAATGTGGCTACAAGTACTAGCAGTTTACCATACAAGCATGTGCCTACATGTACTAGCAGCTTACCATACAAGCATGTGGCTACATGTACTAGCATCTTACCATACAAGCATGTGCCTACATGTACTAGCATCTTACCATACAAGCATGTGCCTACATGTACTAGCAGCTTACCGTACAAGCATGTGCCTACATGTACTAGCAGCTTACCGTACAAACATGTGCCTACAAGTACTAGCAGCTTACCGTACAAGCATGTGGCTACAAGTACTAGCAGCTTACCGTACAAGCATGTGGCTACAAGTACTAGCAGCTTACCATACAAGCATGTGCCTACATGTACTAGCAGCTTACCATACAAGCATGTGGCTACATGTACTAGCATCTTACCATACAAGCATGTGCCTACAAGTACTAGCAGATTACCATACAAGCATGTGCCTACAAGTACTAGCAGCTTACCATACAAGCATGTGCCTACATGTACTAGCAGCTTACCATACAAGCATGTGCCTACATGTACTAGCAGCTTACCATACAAGCATGTGCCTACATGTACTAGCAGCTTACCATACAAGCATGTGCCTACATGTACTAGCAGATTACCATACAAGCATGTGCCTACATGTACTAGCAGCTTACCATACAAGCATGTGGCTACATGTACTAGCATCTTACCATACAAGCATGTGCCTACAAGTACTAGCAGCTTACCATACAAGAATGTGGCTACAAGTACTAGCAGTTTACCATACAAGCATGTGGCTACAAGTACTAGCAGCTTACCATACAAGCATGTGCCTACATGTACTAGCATCTTACCATACAAGCATGTGCCTACAAGTACTAGCAGCTTACCATACAAGAATGTGGCTACAAGTACTAGCAGCTTACCATACAAGAATGTGGCTACAAGTACTAGCAGCTTACCATACAAGCATGTGCCTACATGTACTAGCAGCTTACCATACAAGCATGTGCCTACAAGTACTAGCAGCTTACCATACAAGCATGTGCCTACAAGTACTAGCAGTTTACCATACAAGCATGTGCCTACATGTACTAGCAGCTTACCATACAAGCATGTGCCTACAAGTACTAGCAGTTTACCATACAAGCATGTGCCTACAAGTACTAGCAGCTTACCATACAAGCATGTGGCTACATGTACTAGCATCTTACCATACAAGCATGTGCCTACAAGTACTAGCAGCTTACCATACAAGAATGTGGCTACAAGTACTAGCAGTTTACCATACAAGCATGTGGCTACAAGTACTAGCAGCTTACCATACAAGCATGTGCCTACATGTACTAGCATCTTACCATACAAGCATGTGCCTACAAGTACTAGCAGCTTACCATACAAGAATGTGGCTACAAGTACTAGCAGCTTACCATACAAGCATGTGCCTACATGTACTAGCAGCTTACCATACAAGCATGTGCCTACAAGTACTAGCAGCTTACCATACAAGCATGTGGCTACAAGTACTAGCAGTTTACCATACAAGCATGTGCCTACATGTACTAGCAGCTTACCATACAAGCATGTGCCTACAAGTACTAGCAGTTTACCATACAAGCATGTGCCTACAAGTACTAGCAGCTTACCATACAAGCATGTGCCTACATGTACTAGCAGTTTACCATACAAGCATGTGCCTACATGTACTAGCAGTTTACCATACAAGCATGTGCCTACAAGTACTAGCAGCTTACCATACAAGCATGTGCCTACATTTACTAGCAGCTTACCATACAAGCATGTGCCTACAAGTACTAGCAGTTTACCATACAAGCATGTGCCTACATGTACTAGCAGCTTACCATACAAGCATGTGCCTACATGTACTAGCAGATTACCATACAAGAATGTGCCTACAAGTACTAGCAGCTTACCATATAAGCATGTGCCTACAAGTACTAGCAGCTAATCATACAAGCACTACAAGTACTTGCATCTTACCATACAAGCATGTGCCTACATGTACTAGCAGCTTACCATACAAGCATGTGCCTACATGTACTAGCATCTTACCATACAAGCATGTGCCTACAAGTACTAGCAGCTTACCATACAAGAATGTGCCTACAAGTACTAGCAGCTTACCATATAAGCATGTGCCTACAAGTACTAGCAGCTAATCATACAAGCACTACAAGTACTTGCATCTTACCATACAAGCATGTGCCTACATGTACTAGCAGTTTACCATACAAACATGTGCCTACATGTACTAGCAGCTTACCGTACAAACATGTGCCTACATGTACTAGCAGATTACCATACAAGAATGTGCCTACAAGTACTAGCAGCTTACCATATAAGCATGTGCCTACAAGTACTAGCAGCTAATCATACAAGCACTACAAGTACTTGCACCTTACCATACAAGCATGTGCCTACATGTACTAGCAGTTTACCATACAAACATGTGCCTACATGTACTAGCAGCTTACCATGCAAACTAGCATCTTACCATACAAGCATGTGCCTACATGTACTAGCAGCTTACCATGCAAACTAGCATCTTACCATACAAGCATGTGCCTACATGTACTAGCAGTTTACCATACAAACATGTGCCTACATGTACTAGCAGCTTACCGTACAAACATGTGGCTACATGTACTAGCAGCTTACCATACAAACAGATGCCTACTTGTACTAGCAGCTTACTGTACAAACATGTGCCTACAAAAACTAGCAGCTTACCATAAACATGTGCCTACAAGTAATTGCAGCTTTCCATACAAACTTTACAAGTATTTACAAACAGCATTCATGAATGATTCAGATCAATGCTGTATTTATGAAAGGAGACCTGATACATCTTCCGCCATTTTTCAACATATTAGCATTTTACTAAATATTACCATTTCACCACATGCTTCTATTCCTGTTTAATCAACCATTCCTTTACATATACCATTTCACAACAAAAATATATCTATTAAGGAAAGAATGCTGAGGAATCTTATATATATACTTGTGTGAAGCAGTCTTCTGTCCATACACAAGGAGATACTTGACCCTCATAACCTCGTTGTTTTGTACGACATAGTATTTTTCCGGGACATCCCCACCCTCACTGGGGCCAGCATTGGCTCGAGCACGCGCAGCTACCACTGAACTTCCCTTTTCTGTGGTGTACGCTGTAACAGATACAACATGTAACCATTAATTCAAGCTACGGACCTTTAAACAGCACACAAAAAAGTGAATAATAAGCAATATCTGACTTAGACACAGACCATTTTAATTATACGAATAGAAGTAAAGGACCTACAAAAGTTCAAAGCTACAAATTATACTACGGATTACGAGGTCTGAACAAACATTAAATATGCACCATGTCATAGTAGGAGGAATAGGAGATATTAAATGTTATGTTCTATAGTTAAAGCCATACGTTTATCTTGGCACTTGACTGAAGGAGCATCTATCATCTCACAGACGGCTACACAACTTAAGCTGTTTCCCAGCTCACTGTGGTCCCAGCCGCCCCCCTGCGGACTGTAGATAAGGGACACAGACAACTCACTGGAAAGGTACGTACCCTCACCAAATACAGACATCTGAAAAATATCAGCATATTACATTGTGATTATCAGATTAAGAGCAGATATTTTGGTACTTACATAGAATGGTTTGAAGATTTTTAAACAAAGGGTATGGATAAAATATAACAGCATAGATCTTTTGAATTCTTACAGAAACTGAACTTCTCTTCTTTGTTCATAGCTTCATAATTGTCATAGAGTAATCCTGTAGGAAAATTGCTGATTTACAAAGGATATGATCATTGGAGATTTACGTTTGAATATCCTACCTTATTCATGTGCAGAGCCAGGCCATTGTGTAGAATAGAGAAGAAGTTTTCTAGTCGGCTGCCGTGGTAGGCATACATGAGGCCCCGTCCATCCCTTATCTGTTCAAATCTCTCATCAGCCACTGCACTCGGCTGAACCTCAAATATGAAGTTTGGTTTGGGCACTTTGAACAAATGTCCAGTTAACTTCTTAATGTCTGAAAACTAGAGCAATGACAATGTAAAACAATATGAAGTGCATTTTGAAGTCGCACATAAAACAATATGCATTTATATTCTGTTGCAGCAACTGTCTTCTATAAGTTTTATCAAAAGGAATTCAATACCCTCTATAAAACACAAAAAGAAATAAATAAATGGGCATTATTCAACTTTACTTTAAAGTTGTGGATGAATGGAATAACTGAAATGTTTAAATTATTTCCTATATAAATCACCAGTCATTTTTTGCTATATGACTGGTCATCAGACCATTTGGAACTGGTCAACAGTTCCAAATGGTCTGATGGGTACAATCATTTCTTTTGATTTATTGCATTTTTTTCCTTTTTAGATAGAATTTATCAGAGAAAATTAACGTAAATTGTATTTAAATACTTTTCAATTGATTAACATGTATGATCCGAAATAACCCCTTCTATGTATTGTATCAATTGAAAATTCCAGTTTTGAATCAAACAATGCTTCAAAGTAAACTGTTTCATATTTCGAAAACAGGTGTTTATTTACATTCTGAGGAACACCCTAAGTCACACTAAGGTACCTTGATCATTGAATATCATTTTGAATACATGAAAAACTATTTTTTACTGTCATGTAATAAAACACTTATAAAATGACTTGCAGGTCAAAAGTCTAAACTATTTGCCTTTGGACTGGGAAGGACTGAGTATACTATTTGCCCTTGGTCTGGGCAGGACCGAGTAAACTATTTGCCCTTGGACTGGGAATAACTGAGTAAACTTTTTGCCCTTGGACTGGGAAGAACTGAGTAAACTATTTGCCCTTGGTCTGGGCAGGACCGAGAAAACTATTTGCCCTTGGTCTGGGCAGGACCGAGAAAACTATTTGGCCTTGGACTTGGAAGGACCGAGTAAACTATTTGCCCTTGGACTGGGAAGGACCGAGAAAACTATTTGCCCTTAAACTGGGAAGGACAGAGTCAACTATTTGCCCACAGTCAGTGAAGAACTAATAGATCAATGTTCCTTCTCCAGCCTCAGGCAAATACATTTGACTTTTGACTCACAAGAAATTTAATAAATTTATGTAAATCGATGTTTTAAATTTTCTGTCAGGATTAACCTGCTACAATTTTAAAACCCCACATTGTTGTTAACCTACCTTAGATGAGCCGACATTGTTGAGAACAAATGTTCGGGCATCAAGGACCCACTTAATCAGCTCCAGCTGCTTGTTGGGCAACTTGTGGCACTCTCTGCTCAGCCGAGACAGAGCAGGAACCTCTGATACCATCTTACGCTGAAATGCAATAAATAAATAAAATATGTGAATAGTCATAAAATTTTATGAAAGGTCGAGATCATTTATGATTACATAGTAAGATTAGAAGATCACCAAATCGTCTTGATAAACATTACTAATTGCTCCTTCAAATAAAGGTTTTCAAGACAAGACAAGACAACAGTTTATTGTGATATAGGCCTCTGCCCTCTGACAAAAGAATATAAGTGAACATCTTTAAAATACAGTTTATGGTTGTACTTAAACTATCTCATTAATATTATGCCATTCCTAAAAAAGGCTACAAAACTGACTTTTAGGTAGCTTTTGTAATTCTTCAGTCAAACTAATTCACATAAGGGAGTGTACATTATTTAATTCCAACTGGACTTCAACCAAAAGAACTAGAGCTGTCACAGGAGTGACGAATACCCCCAAATGCCACCTGGACACAGGAATGGCAAACCATTCCTTTGAAAAGAGGCCATAACTCCAAGGTTACTGCACACTGCATCTTCTTTTATCATGCATATATTGTTTTATTTAAATCTGTTGAGTAATTTAGAAGTTACACTGCTGACAAGAAAAACTAGCTGATGCTCTAGCTGATCTCTTCTGGAATAAGACATCTAGAGCATTCACGAGCTTTTCTTCCAACACGATCATCATCAAATTTTACAAGTACATATTTGGGCTTGAATGCATCCTTATCCACCTGGGAATAAATCCCGGGATTGTTCCTGTAGCCGAATTAACAAGTCCATCTGACAGGTCAATATCTGTAGTAAGCACTACTGTGGCAAATATGCAAATAAGTTCTGCTGGTATTTCACTGGCATCTGGTTCAAATGAAGCATGCTCGATTTGTTTTGTTTGTTCATCTTTCTAAGTGTCAATTACTTTTAAGGTAAATATTTGCTCATTTAGTTTTTGAAGGATCTATCGAACTTGACCTGTATCTTCTGATGCTACACCTGTGTACCAAAAAATGTTCAAATCTGTCAAGCCTTTCATGAGTTATCGTCTAGAAACCATTTTTCTTTTTTTAATAACAGTGACCTTGACCCCACCAGCCCCAATATCGAACTTGATCTGTATCTTCTGATGTTACACCTGTGTACCAAAAATTGTTCAAATCCGTTTAGCCTTTCATGAGTTATCGTCCGGAAACCGGTTTTCTTTTTTTAATAACAGTGACCTTGACCTTGGCGCCACCAGCCCCAATATCGAACTTGACCTGTATCTTCTGATGTTACACCTGTGTACCAAAAAATTTTCAAATCTGTCAGGCCTTTCATGAGTTATCGTCCGGAAACCGTTTTTCTATTTTTAGTAACAGTGACCTTGACCTTGGCCCCACCAGCCCCAATATCGAACTTGACCTGTATCTTCTGATGTTACACCTGTGTACCAAAATATTTTCAAATCTGTCAAGCCTTTCATGAGTTATCGTCCGGAAACCGTTTTTCTATTTTAAGTAACAGTGACCTGGACCTTGGCCCCACCAGCCCCAATATCGAACTTGACCTGTATCTTCTGATGTTACACCTGTGTACCAAAAAAATTTCAAATCTGTCTAGCCTTCCATGAGTTATCGTCTGGAAACCATGAAAACCGACCGACCCACCGACAGACAGACCGACTGACAAGCTCACTCCTATATACCCCCCCAAACTTCGTTTGTCGGGGTATAATAATCCAGTGTAAATTTCTGTACTAATATAGCCTTACCAATGACTGTACATCTTTCTCATCATTGTTGATGAACATGGGAGGGAATGGCCGAAGGACAGTGTCGTATCTGTAGTTACACAGAGCAGCAAGAAACAGGCTCCATTGGAGGTCTGCCGCCAGTGGGTCCTGCCAGATACGCTCCTTTATGTGTTCTGCAAGCTCAGTAACCTGTACATACCAAAAACTAGCTATGCTTCATATGTATGTCTACTTATTGTTCAACATCTTATTCAATGCTTGCAGCTTCTCGTTTTACATGTTTCCATATATTTATGACATGCATTTACCTAAGAGATATCTCAAATTTGAAGTACATTGTATAATTTGATATTTTCAAAATAAAAATTTTATTTTTATTTTTTTTCCTGAAAACTTAGACTGAAAGTGAAATATTACCTCTTCATCCACTCCCTGAGCACCGAGGTCCATTGTGGCCATCATTTTTAATTATTCTCTGAAATATAATCAGTCTTTCTTGCAAGCTTTTACTAAGCAACCTCGTCAAAATGTCTTCTCACAGATTTTAGTCGAGTACAGTGTTTTTTTCAACTTTTAAGGGAATGGTGGCTTGACCCTTTGATAGGGGAAAATAAACGTTTCCGCAAAAAGGGGATAAACACTAACATGATTCACATAATGTTCAAACCTTTTATTCAACAAACCAATAAACATATTCATGAATTGCACTTAATTTTTGCTTAATGTAAATGGGTAATGCTCCTGGAATTATTTTTTTTTACCTGGGTAGAGGAAAACTACAGTATATTCAGAAGGGGAATGGGGCCCAATTTCTGCCCACAAAAGGACAAAAAAACACTGAAATACTGCATTGAAGATAATTTACAGTGCTTCAGCTAGGCCTAAATAGCAGGGTGGGGCACCCCGCTGCCCTTTTCCAGCACCCTGCTGCCCTTTACTACACCCTGCTGTGCCCTTTTGTTTGACAGAGTCAATTTTCAGAAATAAGTATGAAAATAATAAATATAAATAGTTTTGACACTAAATTAAAGAAAACAGCTAAGGTATTCATAACTAACTATTAGGATTGAAAGTATTTACAACAAATACACAATAAGAATTCAACATTGGCCCTTGCAAGTGCCTGATCAAGGCTCATTGAAAGTGCCCTTTTTAACCTAGCACCCTGCCCTTTTCAAATCCTGGCTGGAGCACAGGATAATGGTATATATTTATAATATCAAAAGCAAAGTTTTAAGTTAAAACTCGAGTAGAAAGTTGGTTTCGAAAAGAATATTTTTAATAATAAAAACATAAATGAAGACAATGAATGGATTGACAGGTCTAAGGGTTTTAATAGTTTCCCGCAAATACCACGAAGCTGTATATGGATATTTATAAGACAACATCTGCTCATCTGGGCTAGGTAAAAGCACAAACATCATGACAGTGGTGTCATGTAGTAGCTAGGCCTGTCACCCATCCAAATAGTAACTCCCAAACACATTGCTTAACTTTGCACCTATGCAGTACATGCTAACCACATTACTATAAAAGCTAACTCAACAGTGAGGCTGTTGCTCTTGACTGATTTATATGTTGTGTTACAGCGGTTGTGGGTTTCGAGACCCACAACGGGCGCATTTTTCTTCCCAGGTTTACTTTAATGGTGGCAGCAGTAAAAGAATGGAGTGGCTCCATTGGCTAAAAGAGGGAGGGGTATAATAGGGGAGGAGTATAGTGTGTGTGGGTAGGAACCAGTCGCCCAGTTAGCTCAGTTGGTAAGAGAGCCGTGCTAGTCTTCTAGTGGTCGTACATTCAAGCCCCACACTGGGCACACTTTTCCTCCCAGGTTTACTTTATTAAACATAGCTTATGTTTTACTATTGTTCATGGTTGCAGACTATCAATAAATATTGAATTGATTAATGAATAAATAATACACTTTCTACCTTGCCTGGTGCTTGCCATTTAAAGGGTATATAGGTGCTTTACACTGAGCACATAAAAGAACCAAGGAGTCTCTTCGAAAAAAGAACTAGGGTATTGCACCCAGACTTCCTTGTTGTATCTCACCACACACCACTGTCTCTACTGCGTGGTGTCCATCAGCAAAGACAAAGGACTCCGTTAGAAATAGGTGCTTGCCTTTTCCCGATTATTCTTGACTGCAAGGTCTAAATAAATACATACATACAGTACACTCCACGCGGAACGACCACTTTCCTCGGTGACTCGGAGGCGTTTTTAATTTATCGCGGATTTCCGCCGAGTACGCAACCTTTTTCCTCGCTAAATTTCGCGGAGTTGCACCGAGTTAATCGTTTCCTATGGAGGGTTTTATTGCCGGTAGCGCCGGTGATCCAATCGATTTATTGACCTAATCGCGGAACTCCGCGTGTTGTGCATAGCTACTACAGAACATTGCTTCTGTTAAAACAGTATTGAATAATTAGATAATTATTTTTTCAAAGTACAGTAAGTTTCTTTTTAAAAACAATTATCGAAAATTTCCATATCAATTTTCATCAGCATCGTCTAACAACTGTTGTTTTTCACATTATGTAATTGAAAGATATACCATAGCGTGCGTTTGTGTTTGTTATTGTCATCCTTCTCTTAATATATTAAGGTGTTGAGAACTTAAATTAGATTGGAGTAATGAAGGTGTTGACAACTTTGTAAGTGTGAATATTTTTCGGTCTTTTTTTCCTAATTTGCATTTTACCTGACTTATTAATTTATCCGTACTTATCAATGGTTCTAAACTCATTTATAACGCATATAAGAGTAAATCCTTCATCAAGTTGATTAAAATTCCATTAAACACCATTTTATACATGCATTGAAATGAATAACACATTCTATCAGCTTTAGATCAAACAGTCACTCTGTGTGACGTCACATAACTCACAGTTTTACCCACGAGGATCTCATGGAGAGCATGTATATTGTTATGCAGGATTAATGTGTCTGAGTGGTGTTTTCGAATGTAACTGGAGTATTGCATTTCCAACTTTAATTCATCACATTAATTAGTTACCTATATCATTGAATGTGTTGACTTTTATTGATGATTCAATAAGTATAACTGTACATAATTGCTTCATACAGTCTATAAGTGTGGTATAAGTTTTAAAGTTTATTGGCAGATCGTTTTACAAAAATGTTATGTCTTTGTTTTCTTAATCCCATGATTGCCCTTGTTGTTTATTTAATCCTCCAATAAATATTTCACACTTTCTCTTTCTACATGTAATACATCGTTTAAGATGGGTATTTACTAATTAACATGTCACAGTGGTGTACTATACGGTATGTAATCTAGCCAGGATAAAAGATGAAAATCAATAATCTTCGTCTGTGAAACTTGGTGTGAAAGTTACAATTGATGTCCTTTGGGTGTTCGAAAATTAGGTATGCGAAATAAATTATTTTTATAAACAATTACGGGTGTAGCAAAAATTATCAAATAAATTAAACAAATTAGATACAGTGGGAGATTCTTATCGGTTTTCCTCCGAGTTTCACGGTGTTTTTACCTCCGAGTAACGCGGCGATTGTAATTATACGGTCCACTGATCAGCCTTGGTGGGTGAATGAGTAAAAACGCCGAGGAAAGAGGATTATGATCAATTGGATGTCGTGTCCGCGATGACCAAAATCCGCCGAGGAAAACGGAAAGTGGTAGTTCCGCGTGGAGTGTACTGAACATCTCTTATCCGAAAGCAGTCATATCCGAAATAAGCCAATTAGTACACAGTGAAATACTGTGCTTCCTTATAACGCCTTGCAAAATGTTGTGAAGATATCTAAATAATGAATTTTAACAAACCTTGTTGGAGCTTAGTCAATCAAACAGATGAGTAATCAATATTTTACTACATATTTTGGTGTCTATGTGTACAGTCATCCAAGATAGTTTCCCTTTGTTTTGACAGATTGTAACCGAACGAAAAACTAAATGAAAGGGAAAATATGGCAAAACGCAAAATCTACACAGCGGTTATTTCCCCTTTCAGTGATATTCAATGTCATGAATACTAGAATTAATTAATAAAAGGAACTCGTTCACAGTTTTCATGTTGGCATTTTTTATTTAAATTTGCTAAAAAATATTTATCTGATTTCTTTTATGATCTAAATCTTAACAGCATCTTGAACAGCCGGAATTTTGAAAATCCAAGTTTGACATCGTTCTTTCAGTAGCGTTACCAGAACCATTCGACGAATTAGAGCATATATTTGTCACATTTTTCAATAATTATTAACTACTAAGTCACATTTTGTTCACATGTTACACAGTATTATTATGTTAGATGTCTGACCCTTAAAACTTAAAATAAAACGAGTCATATAAAACAAATTATTATTAAGAAATCTGGAAAATAATTGTGTCCGATACCATTATTTGTAAAACAAGTAAAGCCATATTTAACGTTTTATATCTTAAATGTCATTTCCTATGATAAAATGCATTATCAATGTGGTACCGCCATACTTTGTTTTTATTTAATTCAAATAAATACAATTTTCACGATTGTATGAAAAAACTCAAAAGCTCCACTTTCTTTTATGGTTACTGTATGGGATATGCCAGTCCTCGAAATAAATGAAGATATTAAACTGTCCAAGAGTTACCAAGAATATGTCGTTTTAAGGGAATCAATAGTTAATTGCTATGGACGAAATTCAATGACTTTGCACACTAATTAAACTCTATGCACAGGTGAACTAAACACTACGAACAATTAATTATAAATATTATTTATTTATAATAATTACATAATACGACATTTTGTAACAACTTATCATAGAAAAAAAATGAATAATGGTATTAACACTATATAGGTCCGTGTTTTCACAGCTCAGAACTTCTACATAAAGAAACAGACAGACCAGCTGTCTGTATTATATATACGACATTTATGTTGACTTATTATCACAATCATAATATTTATATTCATATCGAAAATGCACCGTAACTAACGACAACGACAATGCACATGTAGCTAATGCTGGACACTTTACCCAGCATATACAAGTTACAATGGACTAGATGACATTTTTTTCTACTAACATATAGTGGTATGGCACCATGTCTTGAACGACCAGTAGCCATGGACTAGGTTTCCATGGTCGTCAGCGCGCAGACTGTCGCGTCGATATGTTGTATCGAGCATTTCCACACCAAACTCACGGCATATTCGTCAACAGATATGTTTAATAATACACTTTGTAAGCAAGTAATGCGTTTAAATAACCATGCAGGACCAAACAAGATGCCCCATAAAATACCATAATGTTTCTTTTCAACATGTCCGTTTATGAATCACTGTAAGTAGAGGTACAATGTCTGCAATTCTGAGGGGCTGAATTACGTGCACAACAACACCAACACTTGACCGGATGCAAGTTCAAAGTCTCGTCACAAATCCGTCATAGGAATCCCCTCCTGAAACGAAAATGCAAGGGATATTTAAACATCGTCAGTCTGCTGCTTCGTGGATACAATTTTACCCTTTCCTAAAATGCCCGTCAACAAGCTCACGCTGCGATGCGAACATCATGAACTGGTACATGCAATAACACACTTGCTTTTGTCATTAATTCAATAAAACAACTTGAATATAGTATGGACCGATGTATGTAATTCGGTTGGCGAATGATTCTCAAAACTTTGCAATAAAAATGTCTGAATTAAAGAGAATGCAAACCAGTGAACACATCAGATAACTAAACGACACAACTACATGACAGTCTTAGTGGAGAAAACATGAACATAAATGACAGAAAGAAATGAAATAGCTCGAATGTTTAAGAACAGAACATATTGATCAATAAGTATTGATGCCACATTGGTGATGTATGACAACTCACGGCGCTTTTGTACGTTCGGGAACCGTCTAAATCCGTGACGTCATCGTCGTCCTCACCCGCGTAACCCCGGTTATCGAAATACGTGCCCTCAAAGCTCGACTTGCCTGCATTGAATGAAACCAATCTTATCTTACCTCTTTTAAGATAGTTAAGTCATAAACAGTTTTACGTCTTAAACTTAGATAAAGTTACAAGATAGAAGTCAACAACCAAGAACGAATATACAGACCCATGCCTAGAATAGAAACGAAACTGAAGGAAAGGAACCAAAGAACATACATATACATGCTAGCTTTGTGACGCCGTATTTTGATAGCGACGAGTGTTGGTAGTCGGAAGGGTACGGAACGTGCAACGGAACATATTTACAGCTCTGACAACTCTGATTGCAATATATTTTCTTATCGTTTTTTAAAGAATGCTTTCATCGTCAATAATGATGAGAGACATGTAGAGCGATAGTTAAATTACTGATACCTTATTCGGTCAGTGATTTCATATTCACTGTAACTAGTAATAACATACAAATAATCGTCGGGTGTTACACGTTTTGGGTAGTCACTACCAAAACGCCTCATTCAAAATAGGGTGCTACACATGTAATTTATGTACAAACAGACAGGACTCACGTCTCCTCACGACGACTGGGCTTTCCTCTGGCGCAAGGTCCCTGGATATGGAAGGTAGCTGGTTCTGCCGGGTCGCCTCCTCAATCTGCACAGTCACTTCCTGCAGGAGGCCCGCCCTGTCTGCAGTGCCCTCCGACCCGTCACTGTCGAACACGTCGTCGTTCCCTTCGCCAACTTCCGCCGCCGCCGACCGCTTACGGAAACGCTTGCCACTCTGTCGAGGATTTTTCGATGTCAAATTTTGTTTAGTATCTTGTTCATTGAAAGAATCCTTCACCTCAATACCAGAGTCCGCCGCCTTGCTATTTTTTGAGTCAGAGTCATTTCTGGCTAAATCACTTTCATAACCAGTTTGAGAGTCAGTTAACTGGTTAAGTGTTTCACGTTGTCTTACACCGTCAATGTCATCTTCAGATGTAGTTAATACTTTATTTACTGTAATCCCATTTGGTGTTCGGCTCTGACCGTTAGGAGTAAGTTCTGAAAAAGAGTCGAATAAATCATACTGTTGGACACATGGACATCAGGAATGGAATTTAAGTTTGCAATCAGAATGGTGTAGGTTTCGTTTAAAGAACTGACTGACACTGAAATAACTGTACGTGTTAAATCAAAATGAAAAACAAAATGTTACTAAAGCATTTTATTCGATTTTAGCACAGACAAAACGAATGACACAATGTATTTGGATTAAGTACATTCGATAAGTTCCAAATTACATAAAACATATAGAGTGAATAATGAATGGATATTATAGAGGCTCAGTGTGTTATCAAATTCAGTTTATCGAGTGAGCACCGAACGAAAAATCCCAATGAAACAAACAGGTTCTCTTTATATTTTATCCTTAACACTTATTTAATTAAAAATACGTTCATTCTTTATGATCGCACACTGAATTTCTTGAGATCAAAAGTTAAGTCATCATTGGGATAAAAATAATCAACTACCTCCTTAAAATGACTTACCTTTCTCCTCTATGATATGGCTACCCCTTTCCTTCAGGAGCTCACGGAGGTCGCGCAGCTCCATGACCTGCATGTTGTTGATTTCCTCCGATTTGCGGCACTTCAGGTCCGCATCGATTTTCGTCTGCCGAAGGTACTTCATCTCCTGCTCCAGTCGCGACACGTCACGCTCCTTCCGGACTGAAATAGAAGCAAGGAACACGTGGCAGTATATTGTAGAATATGTATATAGTGGCAGTATAGTGTATAGCAGGTATATAGTGGCAGTATAGTGCATAACAGGTATATAGTGGCAGTATATTGTATAGCAGGTATATAGTGGTAGTATATAGTGTATAGCAGGTATAAAGTGGCAGTATAGTGTATAGCAGGTATATAGTGGCAGTATATTGTATAGCAGGTATATAGTGGCAGTATAGTGTATAGCAGGTATATAGTGGCAGTATAGTGTATAACAGGTATATAGTGACAGTATAGTGTATAACAGGTATATAGTGGTAGTATAGTGTATAGCAGGTATATAGTGGCAGTATAGTGTATAGCAGGTATATAGTGGCAGTATAGTGTATAGCAGGTATATAGTGGCAGTATAGTGTATAGCAGGTATATAGTGGCAGTATAGTGTATAACAGGTATATAGTGGCAGTATAGTGTATAGCAGGTATAAAGTGGCAGTATAGTGTATAGCAGGTATATAGTGGCAGTATAGTGTATAACAGGTATATAGTGACAGTATAGTGTATAACAGGTATATAGTGGTAGTATAGTGTATAGCAGGTATATAGTGGCAGTATAGTGTATAGCAGGTATATAGTGGCAGTATAGTGTATAGCAGGTATATAGTGGTAGTATACTGTATAGCAGGTATATAGTGGCAGTATAGTGTATAGCAGGTATATAGTGGCAGTATAGTGTATAGCAGGTATATAGTGGCAGTATGGTGTATAGCAGGTATATAGTGGCAGTATAGTGTATAGCAGGTATATAGTGGCAGTATAGTGTATAGCAGGTATATAGTGGCAGTATAGTGTATAGCAGGTATATAGTGGCAGTATAGTGTATAACAGGTATATAGTGGCAGTATGGTGTATAGCAGGTATATAGTGGTAGTATAGTGTATAGCAGGTATATAGTGGCAGTATAGTGTATAGCAGGTATATAGCGGCAGTATAGTGTATAGCAGGTATATAGTGGCAGTATAGTGTATAGCAAGTATATAGTGGTAGTATAGTGTATAACAGGTATATAGCGGCAGTATAGTGTATAACAGGTATATAGTGGCAGTATAGTGTATAGCAGGTATATAGTGGCAGTATGGTGTATAGCAGGTATATAGTGGTAGTATAGTGTATAGCAGGTATATAGTGGCAGTATAGTGTATAACAGGTATATAGTGGCAGTATAGTGTATAGCAGGTATATAGTGGCAGTATAGTGTATCGCAGGTATATAGTGGCAGTATAGTGTATAGCAGGTATATAGTGGCAGTATAGTGTATAGCAGGTATATAGTGGCAGTATAGTGTATAGCAAGTATATAGTGGTAGTATAGTGTATAACAGGTATATAGTGGCAGTATAGTGTATAGCAAGTATATAGTGGTAGTATAGTGTATAACAGGTATATAGTGGCAGTATAGTGTATAACAGGTATATAGTGGTAGTATAGTGTATAACAGGTATATAGTGGTAGTATAGTGTATAGCAAGTATATAGTGGTAGTATAGTGTATAACAGGTATATAGTGGTAGTATAGTGTATAGCAAGTATATAGTGGTAGTATAGTGTATAGCAGGTATATAGTGGCAGTATAGTGTAAAGCAGGTATATAGTGGTAGTATATATTGTATAGCAGGTATATTGTAGCAGTATATTGTGCAGAGAATACATAGTGGCAGTATATTGTTTTAATATACCACGTGATAAAATGAGTTTAATCAATGATTTTCATTTGCTAAACAGGAACAAGAAAACAGTCAGAGACACTAGGTCGCTATTGCTGAGAAACCTTATCACCATAGATACCACCTGTAATTCTATAGAATTATTGACGATTTATGATACGAAAGGCAATACCATTGTCATTTGAAACAATGCGGTGCTGGAAGACTGAGCCAGAGCCGCCTGGCCGGATATTGATGTTATTGTTCATGTCGCGTGCATCACTCATTAAAGTGAATCACGATGTTAATATTGTGATCCGCTTCGATTAAATGTGAATAAACTCATCATTCAATAGTTAGCCATTCAATCAAGGAAAATACAGTATGAAATTAAAAAAAAATCCTTAATGGGACTCGCTCATGTTTTTGGACCAAAATTTAGTTATCCCGGTAATGCATCTGAAATTAATATTATATCGAAATTACAGTAAACAAAACACAGTTAAAGTATCAAAAAGTAATTTGTTTTTAAAGAGCTGCGAACCACATTAGATGGATATTTTGACCCATAAACAATACATTGATAACTTTATAAACGCCGATGAAAATTGTTTTGATGAAAAAAGAAGATATTCGAGCAAATATCAACATTTCCTAATGGCTTTTGGTATCACAATTAAATTGGTGTTTAGTAAAATCTTAACTTTTTACACTCCTAATGATTTGCCACACCTTATTTCGTCATAAAAAGTATATATTACAAAAACACGAGTGAGTCCCTTTTTAATATAGATTGGCCTGAAAATCATGTACATGTATATATTAAATTTCCTGTGAAGAAGATGTCGCCACACAAAACTTACTGTTGCATGTGCGTGGCAGCCTCCAGAGACGCAGCAACACGAGGAGCGCGGCCGCCTCCACCGCCACGTGGTAGCAAAGAAGCTGGTCATGCAGTACAAACAGTACCGCCTCCGCTCCCAGGCTACACACAACTATTATCCCGTCAAACACCTGGGTTGTAAAACAAATCAGTAAAATGCATGTTAATGAAATTGCGCAGGATTCCGATATCATGGAAACAGCCCATTTGGAAAGAACATTAAGATATATCCATGGCATTCTTTGAGATTAAACGTGGTGCATTTATTTTGACACATATGTACACACTCCCACACTTACACACGAACACTCGCACAAATACACGCACGTGATCACGCGTACACACGCACGCAGCAAGATGGTAAGAAAACAAATATACATGTAGTTCGGCTAAATGTTGCAAAGGTCATGACGCTATTTGGTTGGAAGGAAATATAAAAAAGCTATTCAGTAGGAACGAAAGTTAAGAAATATACTGAAGCCATTCAATTAGAGGAACGTTGGGGTAAGGCGCGGATCGGAGTGGTCCGTGGGGTGGGACATGACGGATATTTCCCGTTGAACTACGTTTTACTTCGGCTGGCAACTTTCCAAGCGAATTGGCGGACTTGCGGTAAACTTAGTTGAACTACGTTAAAGTACAGGCAGCCTCGGATGTCGTAGTTAAACGAAGAACACGCGGGGAGAAGCAGCGAGTTTTAAAACATTCCATGTCAAACAACGGATAGGTGCGTTTCGATATGGAAAATACCTCTTAGAACGTTTAACTACGGATAAATATAGTAAATATGTTTCAACCAAGTTGGATCAGAGTCACGCCCTAAAGGTCACGGATCGCTCCATCTTTTGTGCATATTCAAAAATTAAAGAAACTTGCAATTTTATTGATAATTATTGAATCAGTGTATGTATTCCACGTGATAAATTTCGTCATATATGCTACTTCATTAAAAATGACGAAGCAAATGGTGAAGGTATCTTTGTTTTAAGTCTTCAGTTGGAGCATAATATTGCCCTCCGACGTAGCATTTATGATACAACTAAGGCACGGTACGACTAAGGCACGGGTCGATACAGATTACTACGTTAAGATACAACTAAGGCACGGTACGACTAAGGCACGGGTCGATACAGATTACTACGTTAAGGTACGACTAAGGCACGGGTCGATACAGATTACTATGTTAAGGTACGTCTAAGGCACGGGTCGATAAAGATTACTACGTTAAGGTACGACTAAGGCACGGGTCGATACAGATTACTAGGTTAAGGTACGACTAAGGCACGGGTCGATGCAGATTACTACGTTAAGGTACGTCTGAGGCACGGGTCGATGCAGATTACTACGTTAAGGTACGTCTAAGGCACGGGTCGATACAGATTACTACGTTAAGGTACGACTAAGGCACGGGTCGATACAGATTACTAGGTTAAGGTACGACTAAGGCACGGGTCGATGCAGATTACTACGTTAAGGTACGTCTGAGGCACGGGTCGATGCAGATTACTACGCTAAGGTACGTCTAAGGCACGGGTCGATACAGATTACTACGTTAAAGTACGACTAAGGCACGGGTCGATACAGATTACTACGTTAAGATACGACTAAGGCACGGTACGACTAAGGCACGGGTCGATACAGATTACTACGTTAAGGTACGACTAAGGCACGGGTCGATACAGATTACTACGTTAAAGTACGACTAAGGCACGGGTCGATACAGATTACTACGTTAAGATTCGACTAAGGCACGGTACGACTAAGGCACGGGTCGATACAGATTACTACGTTAAGGTACGACTAAGGCACGGGTCGATACAGATTACTACGTTAAGGTACGTCTAAGGCACGGGTCGATGCAGATTACTACGTTAAGGTACGACTAAGGCAAGGGTCGATACAGATCACTACGTTAAGGTACGACTAAGGCACGGGTCGATACAGATTACTACGTTAAGGTACGACTAAGGCACAGGTCGATAGGATTCCTACTTTTCTATCCTCGGCTAGACGTTGCCACCTGCCCCGATACATAAGAAAGCAAGGGCAGGTGATGTAGTTATTCTGTTGGAAGCCGATTTAAACAAGCTGTTTCAGTAAAAGGAAAGACTATGGCACTATTCAGTTATATTTAGAAAGGTTATAATAGGACGTAATATAATAACGCCGTTTAAAAAAGAGAAGTCATCCATACCTGCCAAGGGTCTTTGAAAAATCTTTTCTTTGAATGTATTATTCTACCGATGATCTGGAAATAAAAGAATATTATACTAGTATAGGTAATTTGAAAATCGAACTACCACCGGATAACCGGTCAGAATCGTCCAGGCGACATATTTATTGTACACTTACCGACAGTATTATTCTGATTGCCGTTTCTCCTTCTCGTTAGTAAACAACACAGTTATGATGTGGACATATCAGTTACATTGTGGTCCATTTGACAGCGGGGTCCGTCAAAACTTTTCAGATATATAAAGTGTTCGATTGAAATACAAGTTATAGTTAAAAACTAAGTAAAACCTGCACTCTCACTAATTTATCGTTTTGACAACTTTTCTAGTTTTTGTCTTTGAAGGAGCTAATATTTGCGTAATTTAAATGTCTAGAAACCAGTAACATAAGACTGCTGAAAAAGATCAGATAACCGTTTAGCATATTTACGCTCGAAAACTGATGTTTTGAAATTGTGTGCAGTTTACCAAACAATTGAGATCTGTTCTATTGTGCGTCATCTAATTAAACTGAATTAATGACATTGATGCCGAAATCAGCTGATGCTGGGACAAATGTTTGAAAAGTGTCAAAACTGACAATTTTCGAGAGTGCAGCTTTAAGAATTTTAAAAGACCATATGTACATGTGTGATTTTTATAATTCACGTACGTACCTCGATAAAGAACAGAGCTGAGATGACGAGGGTGCCGTACCGGACGACCTCGACCACCGTCACCAGGTTCTCGTGCAGGACGGGTGGGCATCCTCCAGGGTCGTACGCTCCCTGGGTCGGGGCGGGGGCGGTGCTCAAGTTGCTCGTGCCTGAGGCGCCCTGTACGGTTGTGACTGCTGTGGTGACTGGCTCCACCCCGGGAACTGAAACACGAACACATGGAAACTGTAAAAAAACTGTAAAAACCAAGCATAATAACTAGAGTGTACCCGCTATAAGCATTGTAATTGATATAACCTTTAAAAACATGCCTTTGTTAATTGAACCGAAGATTAAAGGATATGAAACTGCGCATGAAAACTACACCTGAACAAATTGATGAAAATGACCAAATTTTACATAAAAAATATATTTGTAATATATGATATAACTAGTGTTACAGTACCTTTGATAACCTCGAAGTGTATGAGAATTTCTACCGCCGACATGAGCGCGTGCAGGAACGTGCACGTGATTACCAGGCACTCCCCGTACACGCTGTATAACCAGCGACAGCACGTGCATCTAAAACAAATCGGAGCACTGTAAGTACTAAAGAAAGGGATATCTCATCATTTAAAAGGGGATGCGGCTAAGTTATATAAAAAAGATATTGTAATAAGTGACACGTAAGTATCAATAAAGTGCATTTCTAATTTTATGAAAGCGTAGTTTTACCAAGTAGATATAGTTTTCACGCTGATAGAATGATTGAGTTCGGTTGTCATTTTAACAAAGCTGATACGACAGTTCAGTTCTCTTTGTTCATTAGCCACAGGTGAACTATATAAGTTTATATTAGATCGATGCATAACATAAAACATAAATTGTCGCCTGTAATGGCTCTAATGTACTTTCATTCTTCCAGCAGCAGCTGTCGTTCGTCTCCTGGCATGCTATGTTTCCATGAATCACAAATCCTACCGCCAAACGCCCGAACTATGCAGACAAGCGTTAGAAGAAAACTTGGGCGATATTTTTGAAGAAGTCAATTCAATCTAAATTTAATAAGGACCAAATATTCAACCAACCATTTATCTATAAGTATTTGGTATAAAGAATGAGTTTATGCAGGTCGGCCAGAGCCATTGGGTTGCACTATGGCTTGACACGGCCTTGACCTCATCACCAGTGTTTCCATAGACATTTAGTGTTGTCTCTTTTCTTCCAAGAAACATTCAATTACGTAAAATGTATGCATTGCATTTTATCCTATCTGTAAACTTTCTATTTTTTCGGCGTACCCAATGCTCATGTTTGCCAATTATTTGCAAAATATATTGGTTTATCTTGGAAAATCAGCCTGAGATTTGTGTAAAGAGTTTAACATAGTTTAATTTCTTCCTCATCCATGCAGAGAGGGATTGGTTTCTGCGAAAGATTGATAAATACACTTGACATTTGATAAACCAGCGCTATCGTCTTAGTACTTTGGATTTGTGAATGAACTTTAATCATTATTTGTAATGAAGTCGTATCAATATCAAGTATTTCATTTTTCGAAACTGACTATCACTCGTTTCGATTGTTATCAATACAGAACTCCATAAACTTTCTTTTTTCTAAAGTCATCAATTTACTACAAGGAGTCTTATTATCACTATTGCATTCTATGAGATGTTTTCATCTTCTGGTCAAATATATTTGATACGTGTATAGGTTCATACATCACACATACCCTGAGCCTAATTTCATTCCTCTGGGCTACAACACCACAATATCACTGTGATGACTGATTTTCAACAACTACATTAAAGAAATGTGCTCAGTGCAAAAGTAGATTTGAATAACCACCATGACGATATCTTCAAATATAATTTCGTTCAATTTGTTTCAATATTAAGCCGGCATATAAGACACGTTCCCTCTCACTCGTGTTAGTGCTCTGAGGGCTTTGCCAAATTATAGAAGAGTTTACCATATTTTGGCCTAGAGAGCAGGATTTTAAGGCGAAACTATACCAAGCTTCGGAATGGTTTCAGGTGTCATGATGTTTGACACTATCAACAATGTATGGCGACCTTGTGGTGATTGGTTTCATTACTTTTAAGAAATACATTTGCATTATTAACCGGGATGCGAATTTAAGTCACAATGTTTTACAATGGGACATTACCCATCACTTGTTCGTTTTGGACCATCCCTTTTACCTACATTGGCCACTATATTTTAGTTGCTCAAGTTTCGAACCCACCACTTAAGTCTAGGAGGGCGATATTCGGAAATATTTTGGACAACAAGTGTCAGGAAAGTTAACATACTTACTGGATCCAAACATAATGCTATTCAAAACAGAGGGCTTTCAGCCTTATGTCTGTCCCCACCTCATTGCTGGTTGTATACTTGTCAGTAGACATATAATTATGGTTTGACTGATTGGTAGTTTCCTGTGCACTGGTGTACATTCTGGGGCTCGAGCCCGGGACATCGTCGGACATATTCAACTACACGAACTCACCTAGTGTGATCTAACCCGGATATCATTGTAATCAATGCATAGGTCCTGGGATAAAATCAAGCATCCTACATTATTTCTAGTTTTGTAAATACATGAAAAGGATTATTATAAAAATCCAACGCCATTTTTCGATTACACTTAAAAGAGAAATACCAATGAACAATGAAGGCAGAGGTACCAAAACATATCAAATAGACGGAATAACATTTTTATAGCTAGAATAAGTGTTTATTAATTCTCAAAATGCATAATATATATGTTGTTTAATACATATTTGACTGTTGAAAATTGAAAACCATGATATATTGAACGTATTTACATGAGAAAAAGGAGTGTTTATATAAATGAATGGCTCAATAGGTACACAAATATATACTAATTGGATGTATATGCAGTGATAATGTACATCATGGAATAATTAGCCTTGCCGCTGACTGCCTGTCACGCTGCAAAATGATTTATCGATGTTCATAATTTATCGATAACCCGTCACTGAACTTTCAATATCATCATCATCATCATCATCATCATCATGTACATTCAGTAAGAAAAGAAATAACACATTTACTGGGATGGAAACAGTTTAAAACTGCAAAAAAAAAACACATTTCATATCCAAGCAACACACAGTTGTTGAACCTTTTGCCAATTAATTTATCTGATTAAGGCAAATTATATAATCTATTGATACGTCTGAATTAAAAATTAGACAAAAATTGTTATTTTCCAAACAAAATATTCGCTTAATTTATTGAGTAATCCATATAATGGATTATGTAAATACACCTTAGAACGAAGAAACTTGAGTAATAAAATGATAAATGAAATTTCATAAAAAAGAAGATGTTAACAATACAAGCTTTCTCGTAATATTCACCAGCAGCCCGGAGTTTCCCACAAGAAATACAATGGTCCAGACAACAAGATACTCGGTGACAAGTAATTCAATAATAGACTAGGTGTCAGGTTATTCATTAAAGAACTAAGGTTAACTTGAGAAAAAAAAAACAGTCTGAAAACGTCATTAGTATCATATTATAAAGTATAGACGCCATAGAACACCATTTACAAAGCCAAACCCGACTGTGGTGTTTAAGTGAAAGAAACGATCGGGATAAAAAAATGTTAAAATATAAAAATAAATATATATTGATATGAGTACATGAGACCAACCTGTCTTCGTGGGCCATGATGTACACGGGTATATTCCAGCTGTAATATGTACGGTGTTGTCGGTGTCACATGCAGTATTCAGTGATAGGCAATGTATCCGTGTAGCTGATTATCAGTCAGACTCGATATCAGCTCATTATCAGCAAGAACAACGGCCTTTACTAATTGCTCAATATCAACACCGCCCTCTTGAATCACATACCTGACATGGGTAGCGTTAATAGTTAACGTAAACAACACTAATACAAGGATGTTAAGCAAGTACAAAAAAAAACGCACTATCTTTAATTTTTGTTTCATATTTCGTTGAAAAATAAATATTATCCATTTACGGAACATGTGAACTGTACTCGAACAACACATGTACCGGGATTATACCTCAGTTTAAGGCGAGCGTTTTACATAGATATCCATTTGAACAGATTCTCCAGGAAAACATGGATCTTTCACACAAGACAAGCTGTGTACAATAAACTCAATTCAATTGATTCGTATTTCCTTATTTATTCAGTTTTTTTATATACCTGTTTTCTGACATTAACCACACATAAACTATTCATGTCATTATTCAAAGAATGTTTGTTATAACACATATTCATTTATTTTATTCAAACGAATTATTTAATTTTAAACAGTGAAAATAATCTCTTAAATCCTGTAACAGACATGCATACCATGTTTATCTCGGGCATCGATTCTTTCCGACGTGGGATTCTGTCGGGTCATGTTACCTGAGGCCGATGTTGGATTGTCAATGATCGCCGTGTCCCCGGAGACAAGCGGCGATGGACCACAGATCGATAGCTGCATTCCATACCGACCTGCCCGGGTTACCACGGTAATCAACCGACATATGTCTGCATTAGAGCGCCAAGAGGATTTATCGCCCTTTCTTAAAACATCCGAACGTAAAAGGACAACAGAGCAGAAAACAAAACACATTCGATGCATATATTGGACTAATAAACTACAAGCATATTAAATATCAGTGTAGAATACCAAAATCAGATACCAAACCTTGAATTGTACATTCGAAACTCCTCTGCCATTTATATCGTAAACAACCTCAGATGTAAATGGACGGTTTACAATGTCAGACATCGGTACAAGTTAACTACGCTGCAAGTAGACCGCGTAGTAATTTTAATTTAGCAGTTAAACTTAGTGACTTAACTCTTGGGAATCTTAATTATGTTTGAAATAATTCACTTCACTGGCAATCAATTTAAACTTCGATCTACAGATGCAAGCTACAACACTACATGTAATTAATAATATAATTAAAAAAAATAAGATCTATTTCTATTGATGTACCACTTAGCATACATCCGAGGTTGTTTTTGATAAAAATGACCGAGGAGCTCCGAATGTGATTTGTTTTCATCTTAAATACGTACGTTAAACGGTTACAAACATACTAAACGAATGCACACCAGCGTAACCATTTGTTATGGAACCCTATATCTAGCACATGCCATACAAACAATAAAATGAATATGTTCTTAGTCTTTAATAATTCATATTGGAATACTGCCTCGGAACGGTAATGGAAAGACGGAATCCACCCGGGATTTATGCCCGGCCAATTTTCGATATTGAAATTTTGATGTTGGTTTGACTCGGACATGTTTATTACAGAATTAAAATGATTTTTTTTCGCTATTGTTCTCTTGGACCCAGACCAGAAGACAGCCAATTCCACACTATGACAGTAAATGTTGAGGCCGTAGCAAGCAATCGACATGTTGGTTCGGCGATCGTCCTTTCGGTAACTATAACATAGTCCATGCACCTATTTTGGTGTGTACCACTCCGATTTCTGAGCAGCGTTATTGCATATATACTGCATTTTCCATTTTGTCCTGTCCTGTCACTCAAATTCTCCGATTATCCCCCAGTGGTGAGCCTAATCCTTGTCGCGTAAAAGCGGTTGATATCAAGCAAGCCAGTCAAGTTGTGACATTTCTGTTTCTCCGTTTGATTGCTGAATGGAAGTGGGTAAGTTAATTTCAAGTTCTTTGTCTGCAGAAATTATAAAAAATCTTAACAAGAACATAATTGGCATATCAAGATCTCATGTTCGTTCAACTCCGATGATGTCTCAGTTATATGTTTCCTTTCAAATACTTGATCACTTGTTGACACACGTCGTAGGTTTTAATGAGTGCTATGAAATACTGCAAGACATGTTCAAGACGAGTTGCAGTTTTAACAGTTACTTCTTTAACAGCAGATCATTTCCTTTCAGATGTTTGAAAAGGTTGCTCTTTTTAAGGCGTGGTTCTTTTTTACGCGTGTTGTTTTTCATGAAAGTATTAAATGCATCAAAAATATTGAGAAGATGTTTTAAAATAAGGCTGTTGAATATCATCTTGACATTGAGTTGGTTTTGGATCTGAGATAACAAATAAACATTCCAGGTAAACATTAGAATACACTATTTGATTGATGAGAACCATTTTCTTTTCAAGGAAACGGTGTAATCAGTCCTGGTACTACCTTGATTATTCCAATTTACTTACATATATCTAATCACAGTGCATAGTGTAGTGATACATGACGTAAAGGGTGTGTGATTGCGGCTTTGGAGGTCGCCATTCGGTGCATCGTTACGGCAAGGTTATACATCTTTGTATGGCACGTGCCCACTGTTGGGTATCTACAACATTTTTCGTTCACATCTCCATTATCTTGCCGTTCTCGCTCTATTTATAAATCCATGCTTGCTGTGTTCAGCTGCTCGGGCATGTCTTCGTACCGATTGTGACAGATCTTTCTCCTGTCTTATACTTAAATTGTGTAGTCCACTGTTAATCACATCCTCAACAACATATGACCCACTGCATCGGAAGTTTGTTTTGATCAGAGTCAGAGGGCAACATGTGCTGGTTGTAGGCCTTTACTATCTCCAAGCCTATTTATGAGGTCTAGCGCATATTCATATGTTGTTAGCGTCTCAATTTCAAACTAAAGTTCCATCAACGCTTGCATTTGGACCTCGTACAACTCTCTCATAATATTGTGCTCACCTCGAACACTTCCCGCAGGCAAATACCCATCCCAATAATTTGGCCTTTCTTGGCACATGCGCTTCAAAATGATATTGAAAATGCCGTTCATTCTCTCACATACACCGTTATATCTCGGGATATAGGGTTTTGTATATCTGTTTTACATACACCACCCGAGCTGCCTCATTCAATAGTCACTCTGTCAATCAGTTGCTCTTTTGGGAATCCAATCCGACAGAATATTTCTAGCAATGCTAAAGCCAGTCGTTCTGTCTTTATCGCTGTCATCATATACCAGATGCTTGTTCCGGATACTGGTGCTAAAGGCCGGACCAAATCAAAGCATACTCTTTGGAATGTTTCATCCATTACCGGCATATCATCAAGCGGAGTCATTTTTAACTCGTCTCTTAAGAGTTGTCTTCTGGCAAACATCTGAAATGTCTCTACAAATCGCTTGTGATAAATGACGAGCAAAACCTGCTCAGTGTTCCATCTTAAGCGTAATTTGCCGAAAGGTAACCACCGGCCATTTATCGACTCATGTGCCAGAGTTGTCACTCTCTGTCAATGTGAAATTGGAGCACATGTTTGCGACACCATGGGCTATCCCTATCCCGTTTTCATTCCAATTACCAGATCACAGATCAGCGTGCTTAATAAAATAGCTTCAATTTTGCCCGTGTAGTACGGTGATTCAACCGTAATACGTGCCGTCCGTATTGCTTTTCCAGCTCCATCTATTGTGATAATGACTAGGGATGGAAGCGAATATCCGAATATCCGGATATTAGATTGGTATTCGGATACTAAAATTGGTATTCGGATATTCGTATAATTTTCTTAATATTTTTTGTATAAATTATGCGGTTAAAATGGTCGATTAATTAGTGTAGGTCTTAAACATCTTAGCGTTTAGACTGTTTCAGGTGCTGCACAGACTGATTGGCGAAGCGCGATGGGTGTCATAAACCGTCTGCTATTAATTGGTTGATTGCGGTGCGGGGTGATACAGGAATCCAGTGGATTTCACGTGAAATCCACTCAAAACGTGAAATCCACTCAGAACTCAGTTATTTTAATTAATAATTTAATTTTTTTATATACATATTAGAAAGTGCCTCATGAAGGGTTTATATTTCAAATTTTATTGAAATTGGTCAAAAAATAAAGAAGTTAGAGCAATTTTTCATTTTTTTTTCCAAAAATAGATCGGAAATCGAGGTGAAATCCAGATTCCGATAGGTGAAATCCACTCATAACTCATTAATTTTAATAAATAATTTTCTGTGTTTGTATATTTATTAGAAAATGCCTCATCAAGGGTTTATATTTCAAATTTTATTGAAATTGGTCAAAAAATAAAGAAGTTAGAGCAATTTTTCATTTTTTTTTTCAAAAATAGATCGGAAATCGAGGTGAAATCCAGTTTTCGAGAAGTGAAATCCACTCATAACTCATTAATTTTAATAAATAATTTTCTGTTTTTGTATATTTATTAGAGAGTGCCTCATAAAGGGTTTATATTTCAAATTTTATTGAAATTGGTCAAAACATGAAGAAGTAAGAGCAATTTTTCGAAAATAGATCGGAAATCGAGGTGAAATCCAGTTTTCGAGAAGTGAAATCCACTCTTAACTCAGTTTTATTAGTTAGTAATTTTTATTTTTTGTATACATTTTGGAAAGTGCCTAATGAAGGGTTTATATTTCAAATTTTATTGAAATATATCAAGAAATGAAGAAGTTAGAGCAATTTTTCGGAAATCGAAGTGAAATCCACATTTTGACAAGTGAAATCCACTTTTTCAGACGTGAAATCCACTCACAACTCATTTATTTTTAACAAATTAATTTTTCTGTAGAACAAATAATTGAAAGGGCTTCATAATGGGTTTATATTTCAAATTTTATCCAAATTGATCCAAAAATAAGAAAGTTGTAGACCTATTTTGAAAAAAGATCGGAAATCGAAGTGAAATCCACATTTTGACAAGTGAAATCCACTTTTTGAGACGTGAAATCCACTCATAACTCATTTATTGTTAACAAATTATTTTTTGTTGAACAAATAATTGAAAAGGCATTATCATCGGTTTATATTTAAAATTTAAAAGGAATTGGTCCAAAAATGAAGAAGTTTGATAAATATATTTAAAATTGATCTGAAAGCGTAGTGAAATCCACATTTTGACAAGTGAAATCCACTTTTCCAGACGTGAAATCCACTCATAACTCATTTATTTTTAACAATTTTTTTTTTGTTGAACAAATAATTGAAAAGGCATTATCATCGGTTTATATTTAAAATTTAAATGGAACTACAACAATAAGCATATTTATATCTAACAGCACAATAATTGCTTTTAGCTCGTATTAATCTGTGAAATTACGTAATATGTTTCCTGATGGCGTGAAAGTATTTAATGTGTCCTTTGTTTTTGTAGTGCACCATGTCACTGTGATAGTCCTTATGAAATCTTATGTCCTTCATTTCAATGCATTGTACACTTTTTCGAACAAAATTTTTGATGCGTTTTCTCTGTGCGTTGAAACTTTTTTTGCTTAGAAATTTGTCTTTGAAGTTTCCCCTTTCTGTTTACCTGTGTATATTTTTATCATATTTTGCTATTGTTTATTTTGGGTAATTATTTTCCTTAACTGTTGTGAACATACCTTTTCATTATCTCTCATCATTGTAAACCAAGTTAAACATATGATTTCACTTGGTGTAACTTTGTTCTGTTGTATTTGTTTGTTTATTTTTATTTTATGATTACGTACATGTATATCAACCAATGTACATGTATAAATAACCATAAATAAATGTCTGGCATAAACAAATAATACAAAACAATTCTCGGATTATTTATTAAATTTTTAATATTTTCAAAATTCGAAAGTAAAAAAGTGCCATGATTGAGGGCGCCTCCACGTGGTATGGCCTGGATGTGTATGGATATTGTGTTTATCATGAAAAAAAAATAAACAATTATGCATACACAACAAAACGCCCTCACAATATAACTTCAACTTTCTTATTTTTGGATCAATTTGAATAAAATTTGAAATATAAACCCATTATGTAGCCTTTTCAATTATTTGTTCAACAAAAAAATAATTTGTTAACAATAAATGAGTTATGAGTGGATTTCACGTCTCAAAAAGTGGATTTCACTTGTCAAAATGTGGATTTCACTTCGATTTCCGATCTTTTTTCAAAATAGGTCTACAACTTTCTTATTTTTGGATCAATTTGGATAAAATTTGAAATATAAACCCATTATGAAGCCCTTTCAATTATTTGTTCTACAGAAAAATTAATTTGTTAAAAATAAATGAGTTGTGAGTGGATTTCACGTCTGAAAAAGTGGATTTCACTTGTCAAAATGTGGATTTCACTTCGATTTCCGAAAAATTGCTCTAACTTCTTCATTTCTTGATATATTTCAATAAAATTTGAAATATAAACCCTTCATTAGGCACTTTCCAAAATGTATACAAAAAATAAAAATTACTAACTAATAAAACTGAGTTAAGAGTGGATTTCACTTCTCGAAAACTGGATTTCACCTCGATTTCCGATCTATTTTCGAAAAATTGCTCTTACTTCTTCATGTTTTGACCAATTTCAATAAAATTTGAAATATAAACCCTTTATGAGGCACTCTCTAATAAATATACAAAAACAGAAAATTATTTATTAAAATTAATGAGTTATGAGTGGATTTCACTTCTCGAAAACTGGATTTCACCTCGATTTCCGATCTATTTTTGAAAAAAAAAATGAAAAATTGCTCTAACTTCTTTATTTTTTGACCAATTTCAATAAAATTTGAAATATAAACCCTTGATGAGGCATTTTCTAATAAATATACAAAAACAGAAAATTATTTATTAAAATTAATGAGTTATGAGTGGATTTCACCTATCGGAATCTGGATTTCACCTCGATTTCCGATCTATTTTTGGAAAAAAAATGAAATATTGCTCTAACTTCTTTATTTTTTGACCAATTTCAATAAAATTTGAAATATAAACCCTTCATGAGGCACTTTCTAATATGTATATAAAAAAAATAAATTATTAATTAAAATAACTGAGTTCTGAGTGGATTTCACGTTTTGAGTGGATTTCACGTGAAATCCACTGGATTCCTGTATCACCCCGCACCCGGTTGATTGCACAAGGCGCGAGATTGCATCTTTTGAAGGGTCCATGGTCCTGTTTATGAAAACAAGTGTTGTTTATGGTGTCTGAAGTCGCTAATTGGCACTAATTGGCAGTAGTTGACATCAATGATGACGTATATGATATGTGCATTAATCCATACGATTTAACTGTCCAATCACAAAGTAACGTCATGCAATCAGTAGATTATCCAATCAATTATCTTAATGAATATGCATAAATCAAGTATTGATGTCTGAATAAAATTATTAGAAAAAAATCGTTTCATTTCTATTTTATTCCCAATCAGTTAACATCGTTTCAAAGTTTATCAATTGAGCAATCTTGTCAAAACTGGAACTGATGCCTCCGAAAGTGACTTCTAGTGTTTGGAAGTATTTCACTTGAACTGAGGATGGTAAAAGTGTTGTGTGTAACTTGTGTAGTGTGAAACTTGTGTATTGTGGTGGGACTTCAAATCTAAGGAATCACATGAAGAAGCATCCTGTGTGCAGTCCGCCATCAACTCCGTCTAAGACCCCCCCTGAAGCAGACGACACTTGACGTCACCGTTTCCACCCCTCCGAGGATGCAGGCTGCCACAACGGAGAGGGTTACCCGAGCGGTGACGGACTGGGTCGTACGTGACTGCCTTCCACTCAGCGTCGTCGACGGCCAGGGGTTCCGTGATATGATGGCCTTGGCGGCACCGTCTTATACAGTAAGTGTTATACAAATGTATTGTATACATGTACTGCACGTGCAATCATTTTGATATTGTCATAACTTTTATAACTATGATATATTTCAGGTACCTACCCGGTACCTACCCGGCCGACAGTTCGTGCGAGGGTTGAGAAGAGGTACGCAGACGAACGCTCCAACCTCATCTCCCGGCTCGAGAAGGCGACGTCTGTCTCCCTCACGACAGACACGTGGACGTCCAACTCTACCGAGAGTTTTATCACCGTGACAGCCCACTACCTTGACGCCGAATGGATCCGGACGTCTTGATGACCAGAGCAATGCCAGAGCGTCACACAGCCGAGAACATCGCGTCCCGCCTACAAGAATGCGTAAGGGAGTTCGGTCTCACGGGCAAGGTGGAATGCTGCGTCCATGACAACGCCCGCAACATACAGAAGGCCGGCACACTCTGTCCAGAGTGGGGAGACCACTCCTGCTTCGCCCACACCCTCCAGCTCTGCATCAAGCCAGTCCTCGAACTTCCTTCTGTCTCCAAGGTCCTGAGCAAGTGTCGAAAGCTGGTAAGGCATTTCAAGCACTCAACGACAGTCACCGCTGAGCTACACCGTCGCCAGGAGCGGATGCAGAAGGAGGGCGAGAAGCAACCGACACTGGCCCTCATCCAGGACGTCCCCACGAGGTGGAATTCCACGCAGCTGATGTGTAGCCGCCTCGACAAGCTACGCCGGGTGGTCACTGACATCATGCTTGACGATGACGTCACGGAGGAGGCCGACCGCGATCTCCTTCTGAGAGACGGCGAGTGGGGCATCGTTGCCGACATATCCACAGTCCTTGGGCCGTTCACCCACGTGACCACCTTCATGAGTAAGGACAAGGACGTATCCATCGGGGAGATGTTTCCCATCGTGTATAGTTTGGTTGGGAAAGTGTTGCAGCCCTGCAACAATGACACAGCGCTGGTCGCCTCGATGAAGACCACTTTCCGGGATGAGATGACGGAGAGGTTCCAGCCAGGCCGAGATGAAACTGCCGAGTCCCTCCCGATGCTCGCCTCACTTCTGGACCCTCGATATAAGAAGTTAAGCTTCCTGCCCAGGCAGCTACGACGAAGGACACACACCATGCTGGAGGGCCGCCTTGACGATGTCCCGTTCAAGGTCAGCTCGCGCGATGACGGTGACTGTGCCACACCTGCTAAGCGACCACGGCTTGAGTTCATGGTCACAGCCCCGGAGTCATCGGTGGAGGACGATCTTCAGCTGTACCTTGCCGAGAAGATGGATGATGCAACACCAGCCCTCGAGTGGTGGCGGCGCAACGAGAACCGTTTTCCGAAGGTCGTGCAAGTGGCCCGTAGCGTCCTCGCGGTTCCCGCTACATCTGTGCCATCGGAGCGCGTATTTTCGTCCGCCGGGCTTGTTCTGAACAAGTTGCGCAACAGACTTAACAGTGACATTGTTGGTGCCATCTTGTTCCTAAACAAGAACATGCGTTCTGTGAAGTGTGACACTGAGTGAAATATGATGAACAGTGATTGCCATTGATAATGAAAGCATAGTGTATTCGGAACTGTGTGAATAATTGATGAATACTGAAAAGTAAATAACTGCATGTAAATGCAAGAACGTTTTGTAACTACTCACGTTTAGTGCGTCTAGTTCTAAGTATGTAGTATGTATATTATTTTTATAATTAATGTATTTGCATGTTATGTTATTACATGTTATTATGTTTGTACACGTTTGTGTCTAAATAAAGGCATGTAGGTAAATATTAAATGAATGAAATCATCTGTATTCACGACTTCTTTCTTTTTTGAAATCTGAAATGAAAAGGAAATGAAATGAACAATAAGTCAATAACGAATATTGAGGTGAATTAAAAGTGTTAAATCAGTACATTACAGAGTATCGTTATTTACAAACATCCCAAGGGCACATGTACATTATTCTAGAAAACTCATTGGTTTGCCTATTAATATTTTGACACATTTATATGACGCGCAATGGATGTAACGTATTTGTTTACGACTTAAAACGATAATGACGTAAAACAGATTAGTAAAAACACATCAAGCTTACGACGGATACCAACTGAAGTGTACTATTATTTCACTATTATTTCATATGATATGATAAAGGGTGTACATAGTAGAGGGTAAACGTTACATAACAAGGTGTACACATTCTTAGACAACAATTTCATACGAGTATCCGGATAGTATTCGGATAGTTGATACGAATATCCGAATACCAATTTGCTATCCGGTTTTCATCCCTAATAATGACACAACATTTGTTAAGCAGTTGGACCATACCAATTCTCGCTCCACAACAACTAATTCACGTTCAATAGTACTCGAACCTTCTGTTGCTAAAATTGCCGCCTGTCAATTTTAAAATGCACTAGACGTACAGAAACTGCATCATGTCTCAAGTCTCCGATTCCGTTCTCAGCTTGCGTCCCAACTGTTCTCTACTTACTCGGAGCATATCGGACCTATGTGATCACTCGGGGATCCAATCCGTCAATGCCCAGAACGATTTTGATCATCTATGATGGCTGGTTTCTCTTTAACTGCTTCGTAGGCAAGAAATTCTTTACCAAGGCTAGAAGCTTCATTTCCACACTGGGCGATGAAACAGTATTTGTAGCCGAAATAGGGGAATATCTGGAACTCAGCTTAAAGATAAACACCCTAGTCTTGACAAAATAAAGGAAAATGCCAAATGTCACCTGACTTTCACTTCACCCCGGTTACCGATAAAGATATTGGAAAATACATTGACAGGTTAAATAAAAAAAAGCAACTGGTATCGATCTGATTTCTTCCAAAATCATCATTGCTGGCAAAATCACTTTACAGGTTCATACATGGCCATTGAAATTATTAGCCAAGGATCATTTCCAAATAGTCTTAAGCTAGCACAAGTTACTCCATTTTCAAGAAAGATGACCCCTTTATTGAAAAGAACTATATACCAGTCAGTGTTTTACCATCAATGTCCAAATTATATGAACGGTTCATAAGTGAGTAAGTAATTTCGATAACATTTTTCATCCTTTCCTGGCAGCATTCAGAACCACATCTGGATTTCAAACTACTTTGTTAAGGCTGGTTGAAGAGTGGAAAAAAACCCTTCATGAGAACAATTATGTAGGCGCAGTTCTAATGGACCTCTCAAAAGCATTCGACTGCCTGCCCCATGATCTCATCTTATATAAGCTTAATACATATGGTATCTCACCCCAAGCATGTAGACTTATACACAGCTATCTTACAAACAGAAAGCAACGTGTCAAACTTGGTCAATTTACCAGTGAGTGTGACTCCATCCTGATAGGCGTACCACAAGGATCAATATTAGGGCCTTTAGTTTTCAACATCTTCCTAATCGTCATATTTTACTTTATCAATAATCCAGCTTTATATAATTATGCAGATCAGAATACTCATTTTGTGTGCGATAAAAATCCTGAAGTTGTTAAGACCACTCTTAAGAAAGAAAGTAACATTTTGATTAGCTGATTGTTTACCAATCAAATGCAGGCTAACCCTGACAAATTTCAAGCAATTTCAGCTGGCTCAAAGTATTGTAAAGAAATAAAACAATTTAATATACTTAATCACAACATTTTTTGTGAAGATAAATTGAAACTTAGGTGTTGAGGTAGATAGTTTATTAAATTTTGATGCCCAGATTTATACAATATGCAGAAAAGCAGCTAAGCAATTGAATATTCTTCAAAGACTAAGCAAATTTTTGACAACCAATACTAAGCTTATTATCTTTAAATATTTTATCAGATTCAATTTCAACTACTGTCCTGTCGTTTGGCATTTTGGTAGCAAGACCAACACAGAAAAAATTGGAAAAGGTTCAATACAGAACGAAAATCTTCCTCAAAGAGTTCAATTGGCAACATTACATTTGAGCAGGGTAAGATACATTGCTATTGAAACTTACAAATGTCTGTAAGGTATCTCACTAGAATATGTTCAAAACTTTGTAACTTTTAAGACATGTAATTTTAATCTAAGATACGAAAACTGTGTAGATGTTCCATCAGTAGGACCAACTATTAATATGGGAAAAACTCTTTCAGCTGTAAGGCCAGTCAGATTTGGAACAGCCTACTAAAGGAAATAAGGTGATCCGAAAACTACCAGGAATTTAGCAGGCTGATCAGCACATGGACAGGTCCTTCTTGTAAATGTTCAATGTGCAAATAATACCTTTTGCTTTAAAAAAAATAGAAGAAATTGAGAAATTATAAGATGTTTCGCTGAATATCTTCTGTCCTTTGTCTTATCGGAAAAGGAGTTTTGTTTTCAGTGGGATGGCCACTGGACAAGATAAGGCATTCAAATACCAGAAAAGATTTCAGCGGACTTTCTGAATAAAATAACAACTTATATTAAATAACATGCTTATATCTATTTATGATTATTTCAAATTTATATAACATCTGTCGAACACATACAACTACTTGTGTTTTCTTTCGGCAAATATTTTTTTTAGGTGTTACGACTTTACTTTTTCCAAATAACTTTCTTTTACAGTGATAGGTGTAATAACAAGATAACATGATAAATATAACACCTCCTCTAGGCAATACTTTCCAAAGATTTTTCCTATCAAGCTAGATTGTTTATTTTTTTAACAACTATACATCGATATACAAAGCTGTTGTCCCTTTGTATATTTTGCTTCTTTCAATTTTGCTCATTCAATGTATATGATTACCCTTTAAGTTATTATTATTATTATTATTATATACCGTATTTATATAGCACTCTTTTCATTCGTCATGAACGTTCAAAAGTGCTTTACAAAGAAATAAATATATCACATACATGTATATGACAAACAATTTAAAATAAGTTACAGATAAATACAGAGACAGTTAATACGTTATAAATAAAAAACGAATTAAATGAGATAAAATGTCCATCATCAGGTGACTGTAAAACAACAGGAAATTGACATATAGAAATAAATTATAAAATGAACAGACCCGCTAAAACCTGTATTAATTGTCCTGTACTTAAAAACAAATAAAAATATAAAGATAAATCATTCAATATTTCCTAGTACATGTACACACAATATAAAAGGAAACAGGATAAAATGAAATAAAATGTTGAAATTACTGATAATACACATTACTCGATGAGAGTACGTCGGATCAATGTCACAGTCAAGTCAAGTACCGATACAATGCGGTTAACACGTTAAGTTTCATAGAACTGAATGAATAAGTGTGAATAAGTTATACTTTTGAAACAACTAACAATTTTACAGTGGTATATCAACTAGTGGAACCGTGCGCGTATGGACTGGCCGTACAGCCGGGAAAACTTGTTGATGTTATCACTGTATACAGTGCTCTCATTCAATTTTACTATTTGAATTTGTATGCATGAATATGATTACGAACGGCTTTTGTAAATACTTGCTCTAATATCTGATTATTTTTTTTACATATATGCTTTTATTTCCAGGTCACAAGCCCATTGTTATTTTTTAATATGTTATGTATGTCTTTTATTCACGTCGGAAAATAGCCAATTGAGCCGGAAAATAGCTAATTGAGCTATTTTTTCTTGTTAAATAAAGAGTCTTGTATCTTGTAGCTTGTATCTTGGTGAGTTGGATAGTGGATATGTCTTTCTATTTATTACTTGAAGATATCGATGTAGTCCAAAATGTCACTTTTCAGATTCTATGAAATGTCACTGTTGTAGTAGTCACTGTTCTGAAACTGATTAAAAAACAAAATGTTTTTTATGTATACTTCATCTTAGGGGTGGTTGTGTGTGTGTGTGTGTGTGTGGGGGGGTAATGCTTTGGGGTAGGGGTTGAAATTCTGATGCAGAGACAAGCATGTTAGTAGTGATAATATCCTAGGTATAATGGCTTGATGTAAATATGGAAAATGAGTGTACCGTTTGGAGTTATCATCCGTGCACCTCAACTTAGAGTATTTCTGTTTTCATGAAATTTAAACATTTATGGCATAAGCTGAAAACTAAATTAACAGCTGATCTCAAACGCGACGCCTAGCTGTCCCTAAAAATAACATACCCGAAAATGATATATAAAACCGCTAAATAGTTACCGGCATAGGCTGGTGGAGACGACCCGAGCGGCCCAGCATCGAAGCTGAGGGTGCGGACTTGCTAAAGTGCCCTCCTTATAAGGACGCACATACTCAATTGGGTAAATAATGACAGACGCGTGAACATTTTGAAAAGCCTTGGCTGTAAAGAAATACAATTGAAACCTAGTAAAATCCTATACGAGTGAATTGAAAAAAGAGCCCTTTTGTGGGTTAGATAAGCTCTATGTATGAGGGGTGAGTGAAATAACGGTAATGTATGAATGGATAAATTAATCACAGACTTGGTTAAATATAAAACAATAATAAAAATGCACGAAATGGGATAATAAAGATGAGATGTCTATGATTAAGACAGGTAAGCATTGCAACAAACAAAACACATTACAAAAATACATGAACAACTGGAGTATCTGCTCTCATGAAGATGATTGTCAGTCTGAGTCCTGGCGAGAAAGAGACAGCACAAACAAAAAAGAAAATGGATTTCTGGTTTGTTATGATACTTATATTAAACAGATGGTTAGATGACAACTTTTTCATATACATCAACAAATGAAGAAATAATGGGTATTTAAGATCATTGAGCGTGGCTTTACGCCATTTTATATTGGCATTTTAGCCAAGACTAGCTATTAAACGTATATGGAATGTTTTAATTACAGACTGAAAAAATGTTAAGGAGAAATAAAGCTGATTCATTATGTTGACTGATAAATAAAAAATAAGTGAATCATAACTACTTTAAATGGAAGAGATTTTTTTTAAATAACTCCGCCAAAATGTTAGTCGAAACTTCCGAATATATTTCATTTTAACGTTCTCCTTTTAAAGATGCACTCTCACAGATTTTGACTTTTTTTGTCTTGGAATGAGCCATTTTTTTTGCGCAAATCCATGGAAACCAGTTATATAAGACTGCTGTCAAGAATATTATCGTAGATTTTTTATATTTAAGTTAAAAAATTGATGTTTTATGCATTTTTCTTAAACCGTTTAAGCCATAAAACATTAATTTTCGAACGGAAATATGAAATCTGCGAACTGAATTTTGTATGCAATCTTATATTATTGGTTTGCACATATTTACGCAAAAATGTGCTCTTTCCAAGACAAAAAATAATTAAGTTGTAAAAATGGTAAATCTGTGAGAGTGCAGCTTTAAAAGAACGTCGCAGAATTGCTTTGTTAATTAGTCAGAACCTATAACAACAAGAACGATATATTAAGAGCGGAAAACACTTAATATGAAACCTAAAGTGAACATTGAAAACATTCATAATGAAGTAAGTATAAAATGTAATAGCTAAACAAACCTCAAACACATAAATGAAATACGTCTGAATTTTAAATTGTTATGCATCTTCCGCTGTTATATGGCTATGAATGTAGTTATATTTAATAAACAGAGACAAGAAAATGTACTTTTACTCGCAACACATGAAACCCCAGACAGGAACACATTGTACCCAATGCATTTTTTAGCAGTTCATTGGGTCACATATTTGAATTTTAAATTGTGTTTCTTTGTTCAGGTGAACGGGCGATATGTAGGTCGCTGGATACCCAATGTCTATTTAAATCTAACCATTGAAAATGTATCACGATATTACGTTATTTACAGCCACGGGTGAAATCTGATATTTTATCGACAATAGCATTTTATGTTTGGTAAGTCATGATATTCCCTAGTAGTTTATAAAACAGAACATAAAGGAGTGTCTTAAAATGATATTGGTTTCTGATTCCCCTACAAGCTTTTTCAATCAATCAAATCAATCAATCAATCAATCAATTATTAATTCCACAAATCGCTGCTAAAACTACTGTGATTCAATAAAAGTTTCAAAATAATAACAAATCTGGGCTGGTTTCATTCTAGTTCAATGTATTCATTTCTTTCAATTTCGTTTCATCATCAACGTTGAATATGCAATATATAAGAGAGGCTGCGAAACACCCCTTGTAATTGTACGTGCACGTGCACGGGAAGCTGTTTGTGCAGTTTCTTATTAAAGTCGGTTGCAAAACCTATTTCTTTAAAAAAAAATCTCGTGATTGTGAAGATGCAGCCGTAGTCCATCTTGCAGAAAACATATCACGCCTGTATAACCACGGCCTCTAAACGCCAGCTCCACCACTTTACAGTGGTGCAAAGAAAAAGAGCTGTCGACACTTCCGTGGTGGAGCTGTGCCCTATGTTTACATGAACAAACGTGAGTATGGTTTATATTTTATTTGATAATTTCATTTAACGGACATATTTCGAAAATCGGAGAATGTGGTACCGTGTAAGAACACTTCTACTGCATGCTGGTTACTATTTCGTTTCAATATTATGCAAACTGTGGTGCCAGGAGCTTTTCTCCCGAATCGGACATGTGCATATTTTGAGATGTGATTGCATATCAAGTATATTTCGGTGCTTACACACCCCGTAGGAACATTCGCACGCATGCAAACATAACTGTTATGCATAGTACCTATGCCGGAACACAACACAACGGATAAGCACTTCCTAAAAAGGAAATATGCACATATTTATAAAAGTGGTGGCGCTGTTGCCCTAGTGGTGGCGCTATCGAGTGTGTTTTGTGCTTGAAGTAATATAGAAAGTTAACGCTTTTGGAATGAATACAGAGATTGCTATGTTTATCATTCATTGAACATTATGCTGGTTATGCATACTACGTGCGGAAACAAAACTCTTCGCGAACTATCTTAACCTTACTGAAAACTATTTAGGAATCAACGCTAGGTAGTTTAATTTTACCATAGAACTATAAGTATATATCATGTGTGGCCGGTACGGATAGAAAAATCCGACCCGAGTGCACGCGCGTAAGCCAATTTACCGGCCACGCAGCGTGACCGAGGGACGGATTCTTTGATCCGGACCGGAAAAACATGATTGATATTTTTTCCTGCATATCTAAAATTATCAATTTGTGGAAAAATTGACGTCAACCAAATTACCAAAAAGCGCGTGAAACGTTGTTTACTAACGTCATTAAGCGTAGTAATTTTAAAACCACTATTGGTGTCAAACAGTAACTATTTAAATCGCGTTTTAACGATTATTTATTATCTATTTTAATTAATTGCATACTTCTATATTTTATTGTGCTTTATTGAAATGAAATAATGTACTTTTCATAAACCATACAATAAAATATATAAGAAGTGGCGCGTTGTTGCGTGTGACATATCTTACATGGGGGTGTAAGATGAGTTTTTCCAGCACTGGTCACATGACCGTAAACATACGTCCGGTATGCAAGAATACCTCTCTCTTAACCGGACACACATGATAGATACTTATAGTTCTATGGTAAAAAAGGTAACAACACAAAGCCGTTTGTTTTCGAAATAGTTTTCAGTAAGGTTTAGCGTAGAGTTTTGTTTCCGCAAGAAGTATGCATAACCAGCATGATAACAATGAATGATAAACATAGCAACCTTAATATTCATTTCAAAAGCGTTAACTTTTTATATAACTTTAAGCGCGAAACATACTCGACAGCGCCACCACTAGGGCAACAGCGCCACCACTTTTATAAATATGTGCATTTTTCCTTTTTAGGAAGTGCTTATCAGTTTTGTTGTGTTCCGGCATAGGTACTATGCATACCAGTTATGTTTGCATGCGTGAGAATGTTCCTACGGGGTGTGTAAGCACCGAAGTGTACTTGCTATGCAATCACATCTCAAAATATGCACATGTCCGATTCGGGAGAAAAGCTCCTGGCACCACAGTTTGCACAATATTGAAACGAAGTAGTAACCAGCATGCAGTAGAAGTGTTCTTACACGGTACTACATTCTCCGATTTTTGAAATATGTCCGTTAAATGAAAATATCAAATAAAATATAAACCATACTCACGTTTGTTCATGTAAACATAGGGCACAGCTCCACCACGGAAGTGTCGACAGCTCTTTTTCTTTGCACCACCGTAAAGTGGTGGAGCTGGCGTTTAGAGGCCGTGATAACGTAGATGACAAAATATTTCCACAAGAGCACGTGCGAACATGGATGACGTAGCACTCAAAATATAAAGCAAACGTGCACGTACGCTTTTCACGACGTCTCTAATGACGTAATAAGAAATAAAAGAAGTTTCTACGTTTAGTTTCTTATATCCATAATGTTAAAGACCATAAACGACACATTTATTCAGTATGCCCTATGTGGAATACTGCCAAGTATGGTGACAACTAAGACGGTCGATTTGCGCTCAGGTAAGCAGTCAGACGTCGTCTTTCCTCGGTTTGTCATCATCCACTAATCTTGGATCTATACAGTGCCATCCACCGACAAGCCATCATGAGGAGAGAGGTGTATGTTTTGCTGTTTCTCGGCTTTGTGGGTAAGTTTTCTTCCGACTATTATCTGCATAAATTTGATGACAGAGGGCCAACAAAATCAACCCTAAAACTATGTCAGTATAAACGTAATTGCAGGCTATTTCCTCTAAGCTTGTTTGGGTGTCTTTGTTGGTGCATACGTAAGAATCGATCTACGTTAAATAATGTACAGAAAAAAACTTTGTCATTCATCCACATAAAATTACTAACACAAGGTTTAGTTTAGTATATATCAAACTTCAGATCCCGACATCACAATTATGTTAAACAATCTCGTATACAATGTTTATACTATATATATATGAGTTTGTTTAAATAACATAATACATAATGGCACCGAAACGGATTGAAACGAAATGAGAGTTTAAAATGTTTCTCTTAATGTTTTTGGTTAAAAATTGAAATACATTCTTTCTTGCAATAAAGCAATACTATTGGTTTGTTTTGAAATCAATACACCCATTATTTACATAAATTATTAAGCAAGGTATTATCAAACTATTGTGTAATGCAACTCCACAGGGAGTCTTCTTGTACACATAATTATAATATATATATATACATGTAGCGCATTTAAATAAAGCATGAGCCAACATGGGCATCAAGTTCCCTTTCGCAATATTTGCTTTAATATAAGCATGCTTCAAATAGTGAATGAGGTGAACGGTTCACTTCCCTATGCCCATTTCTACAATTCTCAAAGATGTGCGTTTCTCATTGTAGCGGTGTGTGCGAGGTCCCCACCAGAGGACAAGCGTGACCATGATGACTGTGAGTGTAACGAGGACATGTATCACCATGGAGACCGCAGTGACGTCGATGCCCGGGACGACTCGGACTCGCATGAAGATGAAACTGATGGACACATGGACTGGGAGACTATGACGGAGGAAGAAAAGAGAGAACTCATGCGTCGTAAACACGAGCACCACGAGGAGAACCGAAAATGCTGCGAACACCACTGGTTAGTAGTGCTCTATTAGTTTATTTCGTACTGACAGTTTTAGCTGAAACGAATACAGAAGCGCATGAACATCAGTGCGAAATTCCATAACAGGGGATTCTTGTACTTGTAACACTAACTGTAACCAGATATGGAGCGCCTACCTACATCTTAAATCACTGATAAAACGTGAAAGTATAATATAGAAAGTAGTTTGATAGCAAATAAAGTTGTGTGCGTGAACCTATAACTGGGTCAATAAAAACCCATCAGGATAAGGAGAAATCTCGTCATCACATTCTTTGTACAGTATCTATATGTGTTTACATTCCACATGTTTCATAATGAGTTCACACTGACGTGTTATCCTATATGTTTCACCAAGTACGAGATGGCAAGGATCTTGCATCCATAATTGTGAATCAGAAAATAATCTGCTTGTTGCCAATGACAACTTCAGCTTTATTAAAAACAGAATAGTAGAAGCAACGAATATGCTTAACAATGCATAGTTGCAAACAATCCTACGTATACTATTTATCAGAATAATTAATCTGTAATTGATAGCTCTAACATTTTCAAGTCGAAGAAATGAATAGTTTGCATTTGAAGTCATCCTGCAAGGTATGTCTTTTTTAAAAGTGTCAAGGAACATCACTGGTTTTATTGCCCCTACAGGAGATTGGGAGTATTCATAGTTCTCCCAATTATATTTACAAAGGTGCACTATCTTATTTGATGAGACTGTGTATATTCCCCCGTGTTTTCTTTCGTGACAGGGGAAAGAAGAAGATTGTCATCGCTCTGGCCTTCTCCTCCGTCGCCCTCGTCATCATCGCCGTCGTTGTCGGCTACTGTTGCTACAGAAAACGTTGTAAGAAAAACTGCAAGACGACACCGGATAGCAAATACAAAGGTGCGCATTTGGAATTGACTTCTTTGACAAAATGCTTCATTAGCCAGCAGCTGTTAAATCGGTTGGAATGTTCATGCTCGCCTTTGAATGCTTTTCATTTTTGACCAATCTAGATTATTCCCATGTTTTTTATTCAGAGTCAGTATCCCAAATACTGTCTGTGCCGCCAGTAGAGACGGTTTCCGGGGAGAAGAAGTACCCACTTCCGGAAGGTGACATCGCGACTTCCGGTTCCCCGCCTCCCCCGTACACCACCCTGCCCGAGCATGGCGTTGTCCTCGTGTCACCTCCCCCGTACCAGACGTACCCTACACCCGCACACTGAATTATGACAGTTGTTCCGTGGTTTTGAATTTTAAATATTGTATGTGAAACACTCTCTTTCTTGAATACAATAAAGCTCCGTAAACAATTGTCTGTATGTGAGTATATATGTGAACTGTTAACTTACGAGGAACAATAATGAGGCTGCGTTAGACATTTGGGTGCAGATTTACATGTAGACAGGACTGAAGCTATGTTGTGTTTTGAAATTTGAGATGTTATTTCCTGCTGGTTCAGAGATTTTGTTGTTTGTCTCCTTTTTAATACATGTTTGTTATTGTGGTTTCATTAAAATCTTTCAAAACTGATGTTTGTTCTGAAAAAGTTTGCAGCGTATTTATTGAACAGGGTTGTTCGACACAACCTCGACACTCACAACACAAAATGCCTATTAATAGTAACAAGTGTCGTCTGCCTCTTTACCACCAAAAATATAGTTTGAGAAAGTGCGGACTATATAAATTGCAAACTATGTTTCCAATAACCGAGCTAGATTTGACAAAACAAGAAGCAATCATAACGCAATATCTATTTTAATCATTTAATTTGTTGAACTTAGATAAAAATAATAATAAAGTAGTATCCCTGCGCCCCAAAACGAATGAAAATTTAAACGTGAACAAAGAATTACTATTCACTCAAAGCGCTTCATTTTATCACGTGACATAATGATCTCATCCCCTGCGCACACTTTCCCCGCTTAAAACATCACGTGATAGCCCACGTGGGAATAACAAACGCACGCCATTTTGGCATGCACGTACTAAAGTGCTGACGAGTTAGCTGACGATAAAGAATTAGAAGAGAGTTGCTGACCATATCGACAAAGAAGGAAAAACAAAGTTTTGAAATTAAAGATTTTCCAGACTTATTTTGTTTAATTTGTTTTATATACTTCTTATAGTGTACGTAAAGACGGATGTTTGTGTATTTTGATTTGAAAATGGCATTTTATTGAAATGAATTGAGTTATTTTTTTGCTAGTTTGGTGTAAATATGAGAAAATATCACGGATTTAGTAACTTTTTTAGGTGTTTCGTTAACAATTGTTTGAAAGCAATTATTTTAATTTTGATCATTTTAATATTGGAATTTAACGGGAAATTTGTCTTGGCTCAGTGCATTTGTTTATTGTTAGAGTACATTATAAATGACAGGTTAAATAAGGCCTTTTGAACCTTCTTATTGAGTGAGAAATCTGACAGCCAAAATCGTTCTCAATCTAAAGTATGATCACCTAAAACAATGAAAACAACATTCAAATTTTGAATGACGCATTTTGCCGCAATTGTGAAATTGGTTATTGCGTTATATGAAGACAAATTATCCGAAACGGGTAAATATTCACATAGGTACGGTCGATAGCCTAAACTGGTCGCAGATCCAGAGGTCATTTCAAGTTCGAATCTTGCTGCCGACGAAAACCTTGCTCAAATTATATTTCAATAAATTAAAACCTACATCTCCAGTAAAGAGATCGCTATCGGCGTGTAATAAGTACCACACTTGCGTTTAACAACCTAATAGACATGAGGTTATAATCATTGACCAGTTACAAAATATGCTTACTATATTCATATTGACAGAACACTTGTAACATATAATTGGTTTACAAATCTTCTGGAAAAATACATTTGATTACTTCAAACACGGACATAAACACCATGTATACATGACCATTTATAGGTCCGTGTTACAAAGTTTAAAGACACAGCTTATGGGTATTGATTTTGTTTCCAGTAAATTGGCGGGAACATTCGTTATATCAAATATTTATAACTCTGGCAGATAACCGACTACCTTAGTTATAGTACATGTTTGCAATAGTTTAAGGAATGAATTGCGGGATGATGTAAATCCCGCAATTCATTACTTATATTTACACCAATAGTTCATTATTTCATTTTAGAAGTGTTAAAAAATACTTCATTTCATTAAAGAAATTCTTTTTCTCACCTATTCTGTAAACAGAACGACCCGACTGTGACTGGAAATGTTTTATCAAATGACGTCATTACGTGTGAAAAGATCAGCCACTTGAAATCACTTTTAAACGTAAAATTGAAACTCTTATGACAACACGATATTTAACATATCATATATTAACACTGTCTTAAAGTTATTTTAATTTCTATGGGACCTGCTGCCACAAAACAAACAATAACAAGATGAACAAGTTTCATGTATATTGTAACATTATGCGATGATTCGCGATCCGAACATATCCGAAGAAGCCGCGTTCATCCGATGATAACGCAATTTTCGAAAGGCAGTTCATTTAAGGAATGGAACTTTAGGTGTAAATATAATTATAACAGAGAACGCTACGGTGCCTTTATTCAGCAACGTAAAATAGAATCGGTGCATTTATTAAACAATCAAAGACGCATTTTGTCTGCTTTTTCAGCCGAGCACGTTCATTAATGTATTCCAAATGTTGGCCATGATAAGTCCATGACCTCTTTCGAGTTTAAGGTGAACATATCAAAGTCAAAGATCATAATAAAAAAAGACTGAGCATTGCCCTATGGACATCAACGTTTAAAGAAGATTTTTTGACAAGTAGATGATGAAAATTGATTTTGAGGTCAAATTTACTGTGATCGAAAGTAATTAAATGTTTTCTATTAATACCTCATAGACTGACCTTTTTATTCTGTTTACACAATGCATATACATGTATGGCTTCTCCAATTGATAACGGCTTTCAGTTGTTTTATTACTTAAATATATTTTTCAATGGCAGCGAGTTGACTCCGGTAGATGTGAGATCCGTAAAGCGTGACAAAGTATCCCAAGTTGTCGCGAATATCGCGAACTATTGTTTATAAAGTTATTAAGAAGCCCACACAATTATTATATCTTCGGAGACCATCACATATAGATTGGTTAATTGCGTAAAAAACTAATGATTCGTCGTCAACCTTCATTTATTTTGAATGGTTAAAAAAGTCCCGACGGATTTTTGGACTAGGGCACTTGTGGCCTAGTTAATAGCCATAAATGCGATACCTGCATTCTCAAGCCGCATCTGGGGGTTCACTGACGTAATGTATTCATACGCTGTATTTTGATTGGATTGCGGTTAGCGAATTTGAATAATCAAAGTAGTACCAGAACTGATTACAATGAAAACATCCAATAAAAATAGTTCTCCTAACAATTCAAGCTAACTGTATGCTCTTTTAATGAAGCACAAGAAATTCATGCGTAGCGAGTGAGTTAATCGGGTTAACTACATGAATGTTCGTGCATACGGTCAGATTATATGTGCAATAAGAATATAAACATACTGGAAAAGCACACATCGAAATTTTCCCGTTCAAAGCTCTGTATTGATAGACTGTTACCCTCTTTCTCTTTCATCCGAAATGAAACCAGTATCAGCTAACCGCGGTGCCCGTCGCGCATTCGAAATGTCTTGTGAATTCATACGTAAAGCGAATAAAGCGTGCGGTCTAGGTAGAAAACAACCAGGAAAGTTGGTTTAAAAAAGTATTGTTATCCTTTGTATAGAATGTTGGTATTCCGAAGTCGGTCCCTGTTCTTTTTTTCGACATAATTTGCATGTTTCCGTGATATTTCCTTTTCGATACAAAGTTTTAACTAATCATCGCGAGGCACTTTTTTTTTTTTTTTAAAACAACATGATTTTTGGTATTTATTGTTCAAATACTATTAATGTTAACTAAAAACCATATGCCGCGTACCTGTATAACTTTATATTTTTTAGGAAAAGTAAATAAGGGTACCAGTCTACTTATTGACCTCAAAATGTACTCTGATCAGAGCGTCCGAATGATTCAGACATGTATGTTATCACTACTTCCGGATGCTGATGATGTGAATTTCATAGTGTTTTATTGAGGAAATAAAGCCGACATTGAATGATTACCACCATCAAACGGATTTATTTTCAACTTACCGTGGGTAGCATTTTTAATTTGACACGTAAATTTTCAAGCAATACAAGTTCGTTTGAAAAAATAATGTAATTTCAATTTCGCAAAATGGAGATAAAAAATATCAAATATGCGCATACTTATTTATGAAGTTTCATTCTAAATGAGGCCAAATGTATTGATATGTGCACAGCATCTGTGAATAAGATGATTGTTTACCTATGTGCATAGAAAAGTCTTGGAGCCACTCTCAGTGTAAGTACATAATAACTTTATACATTTTGTTCAATGATATGGTGATAAGCCATCGCCTTTGATAAAACAATCTTGCATGCTCAATTTTGATTTCCTCTCTTATAATGCACCAGTCAATTGTTACCACAGCCCCCTCGGGGATATACCGGGAAAAAGGGCTGTGTTATTACCTTTCATGTGTCCTCGTAGCTATTATATAAAAGAACTTCAGCGAACACATTATATATTGACTTCTTGGACGTGTTGTAAACATCAACAAAAAAATATCAACATTAAAGTTATGGAAGCCAGAACTAATGTCCTCTCAATGCCGGGTGATTGCGGTGGTTTTGTCTTCCCTCAAAATATATCAGGGAATTGCTCTTACCTTAGATCCCCTGGGTGCGGGGACGTTATTCACGGGATTTTACCACCAGTTCGTCCTCCCAGGGTAGGGATTTTACCGGGGATTGGCTGGACCGAAAGTCAAAGTACCTGCTATTCCCTTGGGGAGGGGGCGTGGTTACAATTGACTGGTGCATACTTTACAAGTTCTTTTTCTGAAGACACTTTGTACTCACTTTTTGTTTTCTAGCCAAGAATGAAAATCAAAAATCAGTCAGAGATACAGTATGGTGATGCATTGTTGTTGATAGATCAATATAAATTTGTGAAATATTTGAGGGAAATGTATTTAGTTAAATAAGTGTAACTCTTGAGTTTTATTTTACATTGCAGTGCCGAATATTGTGGAGATAGAATTGAATTTGTATTAATTAATCAGTTGACTTGTGGCGTTTAGGGAACAAAATTAAAATCAAAATATTCAATAAAGTTCCCTTATCACCCAATGTTGTGGAATAGTGAAGTAATGAAGATTTAACCTCACAACAGTCTTTCTCAAATGCTGAACATTCATGCTTTTGTATGCTTAAGAATAACTAACCTCGCGATGTCAGACCAGAAATCATCTTCACATGAGATCGGATCACCATGGATCATTATGCAGTCAATTGTAAATACGCCTCTTACAACCGGGGGTATACCGGGGATAGCCGGCGAAATGGGCCATGTTTTTACCTTTCAGGTGGCCCCGCAGTGCCGGGTCTTCCCGGAAAATACAGTGTGGATGGGGCTTAACCTAATGTCACTTGGGTGCAGGGGCATTTGGTGGGGACTTTACCATCAGATTATCTCCATAGCGCGGGGATTTTAGCTGGGGTTGGCTGGACCGAAAGTAAAAGTCCCCGCTATTCCGGGACCGGGGGGGGGGCATGGTTACAATTGACTGATGCATTAGCTTGTGTATTCAGATAAAGTTAAGAATATATATTTATTTATATAAGTTATACTTTGCAATCTAAATCAAAGATTTGAAAAAGGTATCCTGTATCAATAAATGCAAGTATACATAAATGACTGTGCAAATCTTTATGTATCATCCAAATATGAGTACCTTGCAGGGTGAATGTTATTTGTTATACTAAGTGAGCTTTCAAGATTACCTTTCAAATCGCATACACAATGCAGTTTGAAACCTGGATAATTAAAACAAATATTGGTTGTAGACCATAACTATTTAATAGTTGATAAGTCACATACATTATAAGGTACAGTTTAAAGGGGCTGTACTCAGTTAATGATGAAAAAGCAAAAATTTAAAGAAAATTGTAGAAAATTGACATAAACTTTGTATCGATGTGTACAATTAATGCATTGAAACTTACTACCTGATGATCCCCATAGTTTACAAATGATTTATTCATAGCAGTTATTTCGTGTTTTTCCAACAAAAAAATATTACTAGGTACATGTATATCTACCGAGTAGAATTCATTCCTTATGCGTGATCTGCCGTTGATGTTATTACATGATATTAGCGAGTTAGGTATACATCTGGAAAATTCCACCCAGTAAAAGTCAGTCTTCATAGCATAGTAGATACGACACTTCACTGCATTTTTTTTTCATTTTGGTATTTTATTTACAATAACGATATCAAAGAGTAAAATATTTTATTAAAAAAGTGTCCTTAGATTCGTTACAGGAAAAAAAAACTTTTTGGTGCCAATCTGGTGTACAGTCCCTTTCATAAACAACAAGTGAAGCCAATGCTGTATTAATTTGAGACAAACAAAAAGAAGACAGCACAAAATTCAAAAAGGGTGACTAATGTGAGAATACCTTACATAATTTATAAATTTGCATGCGATTCAGACAATTTTAAAGCTCGAAATCACAAAAAATCATTCCCTTGAATTATTCCTGTCAGAGTTTAAGCTGCACTCTCACAGATTTACTGTTTTTACAACTTTTTTGGAAAGAGCAAATTTCATCTTCAAACAATGATATCAGATTACTGACAAACAATCAGCTCGTAGTTTGTCATATTTCCTTTCGAAAATTAATGTTTTATGGCTTAAACCGTTACTAACAGTTTAAGAATAATGCTTAAAACATCATTTTTTTAACTTTAATATAAAAATCTGCCATCTAAATTTTTGTCAGCAGTCTTATATAACTAATTTCCATGGATTTTCGCAAAAATTGGCTCGTTCCAAGACAACAAATAAAAAAGTTGTCAAAACGTTCAATGTGCGGGAGTGCAGCTTTAAACTCATAATAAAATTTCAATGCACTGCATTTGACATAATTTTAAACAGATGAAAAAATGTTATTTTTAAAAAGCACAATATATCCTTTATGTGACCTTACATTATAATGAATTTATTCAGATCATAATTAAGTGACTTTTCTTGCACTCAAATGTGAACAAGTCAAAGCTTGGGATCGAACACTAAATGAAACAAGAATGAAATGAAATGAATCACAAAATATCATCAAAATTATACACACAAATGTTCTTTGATATACAAAAAAAATGAAACTTTTTAGACTTTCAAAAATTTAACATTTACTAAATACGGTTATATAAAATGATGAATACATTTGTAGGATTTGATAACCTGCTAGATGTAACTCGGCTTCGTTCATTTTTCTAAATTTTCTCTCAGTGATGAGGAATAAATTTTATTCACTGCAGTCGTTTTCTAAGTTTATGAAAATAAGAACAATTGAAACAATTCATTAACTACTGTTGATCAGTGCAGATTGTGGGAGGTCATGGTTGATTTCAATGAACCACCAATAAGCCCTGCCAAAATTGGATACTGATTGGTCAGTCAGGTGCTTTTGGTAGGCATTATTAGCACGAATGTTCATTTTAACCATCATTTATGAATGTTTACAAAATCATTGAATATTGAAATAACAAGCAAAATGTTAGTTTGAATGATGAAAGCCATGAAATATGTGAAGTTTTCCAAAAGAGACCAGTTTTTCAGCTTGTGTAAATAATGAGAAAATTGTTAAGTAAAATTATTTATGTGTATCAGGAAAATGTTGAAATCTCATGTTTAGGCCTATAGTAATCATACTTGATTGCTATGTTATTGGCACTTATTGCAATATGTTTTATTCATTGCAATATTTATGTAAAACATTAATTATTATGTTGACTTAAGTTTGAAGATAAGAACTAATGGTATAGGTGATGTGAGAATGATCTCGTAAGTCTTTAAAACCACTTTTGGTATTGTGAGTTTTTTTGCTGCAGTCTTGTTCAGTTTAGCTTTTGAAGATTTTCCAGCTGTCTAGAAAGACTATGTCAAACCCTGACAAGATATAATTTCTTGTCTTTTCAAATTAACAACTTGGCAATGGTTTTATCATAACATAGGATATTGGTTTTAAAGAACATGTTAGTGTTTTTGTATGTGGAATGAAATATTATAAGTGGCACTAAATTGAACATAATTTATAGTTCTCATTGATATTACACAAAGCCCCAAGTACATGTTGATCTAAGATTTAAGGCTTGGATGGAGTCAGGGCAAGAAAAATGCATGTTAATACATTGTACTTTCCAACGCAAGAACTGTTTGTTTATTCAAGTAAATAAAGCAATCCCCACACCAAGGAACTGCAGTATTGCTTAACCAGCTTAATTGACATTATGAGTTGGAGTTCAAATTACTGCAATTAAAGGCACATCTAGTTTACAGAATTATTCAAACTCTGATTTAGCAACCTTAGTTATATGAACTACTTTTGCGAAATGAAAGCTTTTTTAGATTTACAAGGACGGGTGAAAAGTATTTGCCAAATGTACTGCAATACCTGATACCTGTTGCCTAGGAATCCAACAAATTCTTGGCACTTCAAATGTTACAGTACTATTCAATTTGGAGTGCCTGAAAAGAAAGCTTTTTGATCCTACATTCAACATCTTCTTTCTGTATGACATATTGGACCAGGAGAATCATGAACCTACAACCTTTTGCATCTATTGAGATAGGGAGCGTTCAGGACAGTGACAGAGGACAATACAAGAATGGCCAACTGCTGCATTTATTGAGTTATCTAATGCATACAAATTAAGACGGAGAAAACAATTCTTAATTTTTCCAAACTACTTCCTTAAGCATCTTGTATGTAGTTGTCTTTTACAATGATTGTTCAAAGTTACAATGGCCCTGTGGGTTAAACATGATCTGTCCACAGGGTAACATGTTTTGTACATAATAGGGTTATAAGTACTGCATTTTGATCCAGGAGGTTGTATTCAACTCAAGTAGATTTTTGCAGATTTGGATTTCACAAGGCACAAGCCGAGTAAAATCAAAATCTACAAAAAACTACCAGAATCAAATATGACATTCGGCCATATCCGGATCAAAACGCAGTACTAATAACCCTTTTATTATATACATTACTGATTAGATCACTTAGAAGCAACATCTTTGCATAACAAATTTCATTTTAAGGATGCACTCATTGCTTTAATGACGTCAATTTAATATTGCGCAACATACTTGTTATGACGTGATGTCACAAGGGTGGTATATATGGCCGTATTGAACTGGAGCGGAATATGGGTTAAAGTATTTTGTGATATGTATTGCATGTGGATTGATGATGGGTATATAATAAAGAATAAAATTATGTTTGGTATTCCATTCTCACTAGCAGTGTGATTAAATGCTGACACCATGTTATGAAATTTGATGATCAAAGTATTTAAAAGACATTTCAATATTTCATACTTTAAAAACGATATTCATCTCATCTTAGTCTACTCAACTTGCTTTGCTATGTACAAAAGTCTGCAGCAGTAATATGAATAGCATTAGACAGAAGGCAGTGCTTAGTATTCATCAACAGCACTAAGTTATCATGGTAACATGTTATATGAATTGAATACCAAGCACAAATTAAGAGGGAGAAAATAATTCTTCACTTTTTAAATAAAAACTACTTCCTAATAGCATTGTGTAGTCTGACATAGGTGTACAATGTAGATGTATTTTACAAAGATTGTTCAAAGTACGGTCCTGTGGTTTAAAGCTCCCCTGAAAAAGAGGTGACAGGTTTTCTATATAGTATATAATTACATCATTGAAAATCTTCCCTGAAACTGCAAATAACAGACCTTTGATATAAAAGGATTTGATCAAATTAAAGAGGTATGTGTGCCAACCACGTAAATTAATTTGTACAAGTCTGATTTAACGACTTTGAGAAATTCAAAAGAACTATGACTTTATCTGATTTAACGCTTTAGCCCCCCCCCCCCCACACTTAACTTGATTTTTCAAATTTCTTTGCAGCTTGCAAGCAGTTTTAGTCTAAAGTTTAAGCTAGCCCATCAAACAGTGACCCCTTTTAATGTGAGCCGATTTTGTCAATGCTTAGAACATGGTTGTCAACATTCCCCTAAATGAAGCCCTAGTCCATCAGTGCTTTCTGCACTTTGATTGGTATCGGAATCGACAATCACATAAAACTGCGTGTGAAGCTCACTGTACAATCGAACAGTACCCACCAATTGTAACTACGCTGATTTCTGAAACAGTGGCTGTAAACACAGCATGATAGAAAAATGAAAGTAGTCGACGTACACGTACCTGTTGTTTCAATATGTTTTGTGATATTCGCTGTTTGCACGCGCAGTGTAGGACACACATTCAATGACACACGGACACTACTGTCTGACCTTCTGAATGGATACACGGCGGACGTGCGGCCGGTGTTCGACCAGGCCGCCCCACTCCACGTTAACATGAGTATGGACCTTGGCGCCATCCAGGACTTAGACGAAGTGCAGGAAAAAATCACTATAGTTACGGGGCTGTATATGGTGTGGATGGACGCCGGGCTCAAGTGGGACCCCGCGCTCTACAACGGCATTCGGGAGATTACGATTCCTTCAAACAGCGTCTGGACACCTCAGGTCATCTTGGTTAGTTCTATTGGCCCCCTTAAACCGATAGGCTCGGATCAAGGCTGGCTGACGGTCAGGTACAGCCATGACGGCAGCGCCTTCTGGAGCCCCGGGGACGGGGTTGTCTCTAGATGCATACTCGACGTAACTTTGTTTCCTTTTGATACGCAATCCTGCGAGTTTAAGTTCATTCCCTGGGGCCAGCTTGCGCGAGATGTGATGCTTAAACACATGGAAGACACGGTTCTGACCACTTTCTACGAGGAGAACGCCCAGTGGGAAATAGTGTCCTCCCACGTGTCGTCCGGCGATACCGCGGGGGGCTTCTCTCATTTCACTGTAATGATTGATCTGAGACGGCGTCCAAAGTTCTTCTTTGCAACCTTCATGCTGCCGGTTGTCGTCATTAACCTGTTAAGCATCTTCGTATTCTGCATTCCTGTTCAGTCGGGTGAGAGATTATCTTTTACAATCACTGTTCTTATGTCCGTGGCTGTGTTTATGAACATTGTTGTTGCTAATTTGCCTCGAAATTCGAAGAATATGGCTATTGTATGCTACCTTTTGTTGGCTAACGTGTGTATCTGCGCTTTGGTGGTCCTGCAGACTATTTTGAGCTTGTCTATATACTACAGGAGCACACGAGTGCCACGCTGTGTTGCCGTTCTGACAAGGAAATTGATATCTGTTCGAGATCAGACCAAAGCGCAATTTAAAAAAAGAAGCAAGCATGGTCTGCATCTGGAAGAAAAGGAAAATGATAAAGCAAGCAATATGGACGGGAGTGTCGAATGCAACTCCATCGGCGAAACGTCTGGTAGTGTGACGTCAAGTAACGGCATTATGTGGAATGACGTCAGCAAAGCCACGGATCGTGTGCTCTTTTGGTTGTCATTAGCCTGGTTTACTACCACAGCACTTCTATACATGGGATTTGTTCTGTACCATTATACAGATTCCTTAAAGAACTAAACTTATCTCAGATGAAGCATGTTGAATATAAAAATGCCTGTAGAAATGAGCTTTCGAATACAATTGGGATTCTAGAAAACTAAATTTTGTGCCATGAAATGCTTACAGATATTCAATTTTATTTTGATGTAAATAGCATTTCGAAAGAGATTATACATGTGGTAAAGCGACATATTCTTAATCTCATACATACGCATTCATAATGTATTGTATATCTTATATATACGCATACATATATTGTATATCTCATATGCACGCGTTCATATATTGTATATCTCATATACAAGCATACATACTATTTTGTGTATATCATAAATACGCATACATATATTCTATATATCATAAACACGCATACATATATCCTATATATCATATATACGCATATATATAGTGAAACACTCATACATATATTGTAAATCGCATACACGCATAAGAAAGAAAACAAAACAACAAAAAACTTTTAAAAGGTTACCGCCTGGATTTTGTTTAGTGAGTGTGTTCAAGTGCTCTACACTTTACTAACTCCAATTTGCACGTCATTTTTAATTGTAAATCGTTCTTAGTGTTCGAAATTTTATTTTGTCCAATTGGATGGCAGTATTTTTCAAATTTCCCGTACACTTATTTGGATATACCAGCAGTTAGCCGTTATTAATAATAATTAGTTTATAGTTTACACTAGTTTCTTTTAGTTCGATTGTGATGAAAGCTGATAGTTTATAGAATCACTCTCGAGTCCTTTACCTGAGTAGAAACCAGGGAGAGGCCATTTTAATTGTAGTTTATAATTCATGTATATCAAAATTTATATTATTAAAGCATTCGTTTTCAAAAGGAGCGAAAGCTTGTTGTTTATCGTTGAAACTCCGGACAGTAGATCATTGCGGTTGACGTCAAGGCCAAATAAATGAACCAACTTTGTCAAGGACAGGAGTGTAAAAAGAAGGAGAGTAATCGTCGTTTAACGGTGATTTACTCACTTTGCGAAGATTTGCTCATTTTGCTTGATTTGGCTTTAGAAGGGACGGCACGTGTTCTTGCATGGTTTGGCTCTTTGCGAGATGTTGCCTTTATGGTATACCGGACTAAATTGCAGTATAAAGGACCCTTTTCGAGATGTTGCCCTTTGTGGTGTAAGTGAAATAACTGCTGCATAACGCGACGCATAAAACCGTGAAGAGTTATTCACCATAACCATGTTTAATAGATCGTTTTGTTAACAATTGTCAAAGCCGTCTAAGCCGTCTTGGGTTTCCGCGTTAATTCACTCTCAAGGTTCGGGTAAAATGACACCAAAGACTTGTGATGGAGTTTAACCATGAGCGAATGTTATGACATGTGTAAGGCGCCGAATAATTTGTAGCAATCTTTGTGATAGAGGGGAGATACACGTTATAGTTAATACCCTGAGTATTCGCGAAATTCATTTGGCTTCCAGCTGCGTGAAGTTGTAAGTAGAAGACCGCTGTTAAACACAGCTATTGTAGCGGAACCGCATAGTTGCACGATTACCGCCCTTTGTTATAAATTAGCCATTTGCGCTTACAAAGTTAAATATCTGGCGGTGTATTTCGAAGGTTAGTTTTACATTTTAGACTTATTTATTCCATACAAATATTTTATTAGCGACAATAATAATTAAAGAAATCATGTTAAACATTATTAATTAACCGGGAGTTTTTTCATAAAGAGTATAAGTAAAAATAAAGCCGTCTCCCTTCATGTTTTCGATAAGTGGAATATACCCGTTTTACCCATCTTAATAATGAACTCGTCCGCCCGGTAGTATATAAGCGCGTCGCTTAGCTAAAAGATTCATTCTGTGTTTGACCCCCGTGGAGGTAACTTCAAACAGTAAACCGGAAATAGTTAATAATTAGAGTCTTGACCTTCTGGCTGTTTATAATTGAACACCGGGCATTGTGATCTGTGGGATAAAAAGGCACCAGGAACTTGACATCTATAGGGTTATCTAGCGTTCCAGTTCAAGTAGCCAGATACATAGAGCATTGCGATTTAGTCTGGTGAACGGATCTGGTGGCTAGAAACTCTAATAAGCCTCATACCCGACAACTGCGTTGGCCACAGAGCATTGCGATCTGCGCGCTGACAAAGGTTAAGGTATTTTGCATCGCCAATAAACAAGCTCCCGTAAGAGAAAGCCATTCATCATTAAAGTGACTGAACTTTATAAAAACCAATGCATAATCTTTGAACCCTGATTATTTGGTTGATTATGTTTTAGCTCACCAATCATTTTTCGAATCATTTGTTTTAATCATAAGGCAAAGTAGCCTGAGGAAAATTTATATAAGAGCGATCCATATAGGCTCTACGACACCGATTGAACATACAGCCGGCTCGTTACAAAATTTGGCTCCCAACGTGGGACAACATTAAGTATGGATCGAACTTCATCACAGGCAGACCTATATGAAGAACGAGAGATGATGGCCAGAGAAATCGAACATTTAAAGCGGAAGGTGCACATTCTACAACTAGAGAAAGAAATAGCGATGGCAAAACGGGACTTGGATTTATCCAGTAGCAGACTTGTGACTTCCACGCCTAAGCCAGGGGTTCACACGCGATGTGGTGTAGGCATAAATACACCTGCTAGGACCGATTTTGTCACGGAGAGGCGACGGTTAAAAAGTGAGCCTGGGGCCGACGAAGCTGGGATCGGTACTGTTTGTGGTGGTCTGAAACCACAAGCAATTGAGACTTGTCTGGGCCAGACAAGTAAGCCATTAAGGGCTTGAGGCTCAGCAGGTAGTGACAAACGTACCGTAATGAAGCCGGCTACGTTTGATGGAAATGGTGCCTGGACTGATTATAAGGCACATTTTGAAGCTTGTGCTATGTTAAATGACTGGGATGATACCCAAAAGGGTCTTTATTTGTCAGTGTGATTGCGAGGACAGGCACAAGGTGTTTATGGCAATTTGGCCACGAAAACAACTAATTACACGGATTTAGTTCAAGCCCTTGAGAAGAGGTTCGCTCCTCCGAACCAGACTGAACTATATAGAGTTCAGTTGAAGGACAGGCGACAGAGAGCTACAGAATCGATTACTGAGTTAGGGCAAGATATTCGTCGCCTGACGAACCTTCATATCCAAGCGCACCTGTAGATGTGCGCGAGACATTGGCAAAAGAGCAGTTTGTGGATGCTCTGGTGAATTCGGATATGCGATTGAAAATAAAACAGGTTAGGCCTGTGTATTTGAATGACGCAGTACGTCATGCTGTAGAGCTTGAGGCTTTCTACAGGGCTGAAAGAAAGGGCCAGGGTGTTGTTAGCCTAGCCGCAAACGAAAGTTCACAAAATACTTCCGATGTAAAGGAACTTATGAAGAAAATGCAGGAAATGCAATGCACTATTGATAAGTTATCAAAAGAAAGGCAATCACCACCACAGCCTCAGACGAATAACGGCTATAGAGGAAACAACCAGTACCAAAACCGGGGTCCTAACAGGAACAATGAAAGAAGATGTTTTGAATGTGGGTCGAAGGACCATTTGAGAAGGAATTGTCCCCAATTGAAAGCTGCTCAACCCAATGCAAAGACGGGTGAGCGTAATGTTTACAATTCAAGTAATAAATTGTCAGGCATGTTTGCAACAGCAAAACTTGAAGGCTGTACCATTGAATGTTTAGTTGATACAGGGGCAACACTCACCTTAATATCAAGTAAACTATGGAAAAGCATACACGACACTCATAAGCTGATAGAATTTTCAGACCCCATAATTTCGGCTTCAGGAAACAATATGTCTATTTTGGGCTGTACTGACATTATTCTTGAGTTAGGAAATATCAGATGTCCAGTGAGGGCTCTAGTTGCTGAAATAAATTTAGATGTAATATTGGGCATAGATTTTATGCAGTCACATGAAGTCACGATCGAGACGATGGAGCCAGGCATACAGAGAATAGGGCTGGGATTAATTGAGCCAAGTGAGCGGTTTCAAGTACTTGGGAATGGATTTGTCGCCAGGTCGTTAGTGTATGCACAAGAAATCGTACCTGTCAGACTAGTAAACTTTTCAAAAGAGACACAGACTTACTATCCCGGAACGAACGTGGCTACTATCAGTAAAGTGGACAGGGTAGAAGAAAAGTCGACAAAACTTAAATATGGTGATACCTTACCTGAACATATGAAAGATATGTACGCTAGGGCATCTGAAGGTATGACCGATGGAAACAAGTTGAAGATTATGGACCTTTTGAAGAAATATTCACATATTTTCTCAAAGGATGATCATGATTTAGGCCGGACGGGTATAATAAAACATCGGATACCCACAGGAGACGTACGGCCTATCAAGCAACCTTTAAGGCGTGTCCCAATACACATGAGAGATGAGGCTGATCGACAAATAGACACTATGCTGGAAAATAACGTAATACAACCCTCTACAAGCCCTTGGTCCAGTTGAATAGTTCTTGTGAAAAAGAAAGATGGGACAAAGCGGTTCTGCATTGATTATCGTCGTTTAAATGACGTAACCATTAAAGATGCATACCCATTACCAAGAGTGGATGAATTGCTGGACCAGCTTGCTGGAGCTAAATGGTTTTCATGTCTTGACCTTATTTCTGGGTACTGGCAGGTCGAGATGGCAAGTGAGGACAAAGAGAAAACCGCATTTAGCACGCGCAAAGGCCTATTCGAATACAATGTCATGCCTTTCGGCCTTTGTAATGCGCCAGCCACGTATGAACGCCTGATTGAGTCGGTATTGACAGGGCTGCAATGGCAAATATGCCTCATCTATCTAGATGATATCATTGTGGTAGGACGGACTGTAGATGACATGATCGAAAATCTGGACAAATTTTTTCAAAGATTTGAGGAAGCTGGACTGAAGCTAAAACCAAGGAAGTGTCAGCTCTTCAGAGAGGAAGTTGAGTTCTTGGGGCATGTCATATCAGAGCACGGCGTTCATACAGATCTGAAGAAAATAGACAGTGTCAAGAATTGGCCAACACCGAAAAATCAAACAGAGGTTCGGTCTTTTCTTGGTTTATGTAGCTACTACCGTCGTTTCATTAAGAACTTTTCTCAGATTGCAAAACCACTGTTTAGGCTCACGGAAAAGAATGTTAAATACTTTTGGACGCCTGATTGTGAAAGCGCATTCACAGCACTAAAACGGATGTTAGTGTCGGCTCCGATCCTTGCCCAATCTAATTTTGAATTGCCGTTCATTTTCGATATAGATGCAAGCGATTGTGCAATTGGTGGTGTGCTGTCTCAGAAAGTTAACGGAGTTGAACATGTAATTGCTTATGGAAGCAAAACTCTTTCAAAGTCAGAAAGACAGTATTGTGTCACGAGAAAAGAACTGTTGGCTCTTGTTCATTTTGTGAAGTTCTACCGACACTACTTGTATGGACGTAAGTTCTTGATACGGACAGATCATGGGTCTCTCAGATGGCTTATGAATTTTAAAAATCCTGAAGGACAGGTAGCTCGCTGGTTGGAAATATTGGCACCATTTCAGATGGACATCGAACATAGACCAGGCAGACAACATGGTAATGCTGATGGATTGAGTCGTATACCGTGTCGTCAGTGTGGTATTTTAGACCACGATAAAACCGTTGTACGGATACAGATACTCCCAACTTCCAAAGAAAGACAACCGCTGATGATTTGCATGCAGAGCAGTGCAAAGACAGTGATTTGACAGAAGTGCGAAACTGGGTCCAGGATGGAAAGAAACCTTGGTTTAAAAACATAGGTTCTGCTAGTTACCAGGTTAAGTCGCTATGGAACCAGTTTGAAATGCTTGAAATACACGACAAACTGTTAGTTCGTAAGTGGGATGACAAAATGACAAAAGTACTGGTCAGATTTTACACCAGGTGATTTTACCTCTTAAATGTCGCAGAAATCTTTTGTCTTTGGCACATGATGCAAAACCATCTGCACACCTAGGCATACGAAAAACAATAGCCAAAATAAGACAAAGTTTTTATTGGCCTGGGTTACGTAATGATGTAAAAGTTATGTGGGTGGTTGTGAGACTTGTTTGAAAAGAAAAGGATCAAACAAAACAAAAGAAGCTCCTATGCAAATTGTGAGATCCGGGTATCCGATGGAGAGGCTAGCTTTGGATATTTTGGGGACTCTACCGGAAACAGAACAAGAGCATCGGTATATTTTGGTCATTGGGGATTATTTTACAAAATGGACAGAAAGTTTCGCCATGAGCAACATGGAAGCAGAAACCGTAGCAAAATTGCTAGTGGAGGAAGTAGTAGCACGATTTAGTGTTCCAAACAAAATTCATTCCGACCAAGGAACACAGTTCGAGGGAAAAGTATTTCATGAGATGTGCTCACTTCTTGGCATCAAAAAAACTCGAACTACACCATATCACCCGCAGTCTGACGGAATGATAGAACGGTTTTACAGGACTCTTGTCACTATGTTAAGCCATTATGTGAATCATCGGGACTGGGATATGCAAATACCGTATGTAATGATGGCATACCGAAGTGCAGAGCATGAAACGACAAGCACGAGTCCAAACATGCTAATGCTGGGAAGAGAAGTGTCAACGCCACTTGATCTGGTTTTTGAATTACCAACAAGTATGAAACCAATTCCGGATAGTATTTGGGTTTGGGAATTGCAGGAACGTTTAGAAACTGTTCATAACACTGTACGCCAAGCAACTGGACACGCAATGAAACGACAGAAACAAATCCGTGATAAAAGGAATTCTTATGAACATGTCGATATAGGGGATAAGGTTCTCGTGTATTTTCCCGTTAGGAAACCGGGTACAAGCTCAAAGTTTACATCTTTTTGGCGTGGCCCTTAAGCGATTTTAGGTAAACTTTCGGATGTTTTATACAAAGTAGATTGCGGTCGAAAGAAAGCCGAACAAGTTATACACTGTGATCGTATAAGAAAGTGTAAATCTCAGATTTTGCTAGGGGAGACAGCTGATAGGACAATAACTGATTATGATATTGATGTCGTTGAGAACGGTTTGGATGATGAGATTGTATATACGAAACGTAAGAGAAATGCACCTATATGGACAAAAGATTATGTTCTTTCTATTTTCAGGTGGATAATGGCAAATACTAAGGTCACTGAAAGAAAGAATAAGGACGAGGGTTTGACAGAAAGTGTTGACAGTCGCACTTGTGAGATTTGCTCAAAGGTGTTTAAGAGGAGGGCCTACATGCAAAAACACGTGCGCAAAGTACATAGCAAGAAGGACAGTGAATCAATCGGATACGGATTGGTCGCTAGAAAGTGATCCAGATGTTTTCGTTGAGGAAGGAGTCCATGAGCACACAGGACAAATCAAATGACAGTTGTTGGAAACAGAAGGAAAGTGTGCCTGCAGCAGGAAATAGTAAAGGCATTGAAAATGTGAAGCTGGTTACAAAGAAAGGAAAAACGAAGATCCAGGAGATAGAGAAGGCAAACAGTATCTTCAAGGGCAGAATGTATCGAAAACCAACCTTCCCGGTGCCAGTATTTGCTACCAAGAGGAAGTACAACGACGTACCTGCCAAAACTATGCCAAAGAAGTTCAGTTTTCAGCCGAGAACAACTGTGACTGAAGTTCAGACAGATCTCATAATGGTAAAGCGAGGATCAGGAGAGTCGGAGATGCAGACGGAAAATGACATGTCAGACAAGCCCATGGATCAGCTGAAAAAGTTTGTTTGTGAATATTGTGGGATCCAGTATAGCGACTCAGTCATGTATTACGTTTATGCTGGTTGCCATACTATGAATGCGCCTTTGAGATGTAACATTTGTGGGCAAGATCAGAAGGACAGTCAGTCCTTCTATATTCATCTCACTTGGGGACACAAGTAGAAACTGATTCTGATCTTCATTTGTTTTTTAGATTATATTCAGTTTACCATCACTTAAGGCAAAGTGTTTCAATGAGAGTGTTTAGTTGTGACAATGTTTGTATTATTATTATTATTATTATTATTATTATTATTATTATTATTATTATTATTATTGAAAAAAAAACCTGTGAATTCGTGGCACTAACATTTACGAAACATTTTTTTAAGATGAGAAATTGTTGAACTTTATTGACATTTTTAAAATTGCACATTGTATCATGTTGTTTGTGGTTACAAACTTGTTTTATTAAAAAGTTCATTGTTTGATCATTTTTTTATTAATCATGCAGGGACGCATGAACTCGGAGGCGTGGGTAATGTAGCGTAACCGCATAGTTGCACGATTACCGCCCTTTGTTATAAATTAGCCATTTGCGCTTTCAAAGTTAAATGTCTGGCGGTGTATTTCGAAGGTTAGTTTTACATTTTAGACTTATTTATTCCATACAAATATTTTATTAGCGACAATGATAATTAAAGAAATCATGTTAAACATTATTAATTAACCGGGAGTTGTTTTCATAAAGAGTATAAGTAAAAATAAAGCTGTCTCCCTTCATGTTTTCGATAAGTGGAATATACCCGTTTTACCAATCTTAATAATGAACTCGTCCGCCCGGTGAGTATATAAGCGCGTCGCTTAGCTAAAAGATTCATTCTGTGTTTGACCGCCGTCGAGGTAACTTCAAACAGTAAACCGGAAATAGTCTTTTGAAGGCAAATAATTAGAGTCTTGACCTTCTGGCTGGTTATAATTGAACACCGGGCATTGCGATCTGTGGGATAAAAAGGCACCAGGAACTTGACATCTATAGGGTTATCTAGCGTTCCAGTTCAAGTAGCCAGATACATAGAGCATTGCGATCTAGTCTGGTGAACGGATCTGGTGGCTAGAAACTCTAACAAGCCTCATACCCGACAACTGCGTTGGCCACAGAGTATTGCGATCTGCGCGCTGACAAAGGTTAAGGTATTTTGCATCGCCAATAAACAAGCTCCCGTAAGAGAAAGCCATTCATCATTAAAGTGACTGAACTTTATATAAACCAATGCATAATCTTTGAACCCTGATTATTTGGTTGATTATGTTTTAACTCACCAATCATTTTTCGAATCATTTGTTTTAATCATAAGGCAAAGTAGCCTGAGGAAAATTTATATAAGAGCGATCCATATAGGCTCTACGACACCGATTGAACATACAGCCGGCACTTTACACTATAAAGTTTTGACCTTGAAGTTTTAACCATTCGAGTTTTTTAACATAAAAACCCCTCTGCTGTTGATATGCTCAACTACTTACAAATAAAGAAAATTTATTAATAAACCAATGTCAGATGACCGATTACTTTATGTTATATTACTATGTAACATTTGTCCTTAATTATAGTTAATCATACTAATGAACATGTAAAAATAGCACTATCTTTAGGATAAGCTATTTTAAACTTGATTGAAACAACACAGTTTGATAAAATATTCTTATATAATTAAAACGTACTTTAATATGACGATCATTCATAATAATAAATAACCCTGCTTTTAGTAAAAAGTTTGAAACGGCTTATAAATATATAAATCCACCTGAATCAGTTTAACATCATATGCCTCTGTATTTAGACATAATTTAGGATTGATTTTGGAATTGTAAAAAATGATTACTTACCCAGGCATCATCACACATCAGACTCCATATAACATAGACTAAATTTTGTTTTTATTATCACAGTAAATGCAATGACATGTGCTTATTAAAACAAAAAGAACAAGGGTATTTGTCAGAGTACTTTTTTTGGTCATTTAGATGTTTTTATGCACAAGCCAATTGTATATGCCCCCCCCCACTAAGTCCGGAATAGCGGGGACTTTGACTTCCGGTCTCTCAAAACCCGGGTAAAATACCCGACCTGCATGGGACACACTGCTGGTAAAATCCCTGCCAAATGGCCCCGCAACCCCGAATACCTATGTGAGGCCCATTCCCGACTATTTTCAATATGAAGAGAAAACCACATTCACTAGGCACTGCGGGGCCATCTGAAAGGTAAAACACAGCCCATTGCCTCTGCTGTCCCCGGTATACCCCTGGAACAAGGGCGAGGGGTGGGCGGGGCAGTGGTTACAATTGACAAGTGCATTACAATCCCGGATTATGCTGCAAATAAAAACAAAATATAAGGTGATAAACTTAGGCTTAATTATGTTAGGTATATCCACACCAGTGTTTATATCGCTATTTGTGAAATGATATTTGTTCAAAACTGTTGTTTTGTCAGAATTTGATAAAAAATGAGCTTGATACATCAATTTGGACCAAACAATGAATCATGTTGACCTATCCGATTTCCATTCAAAACGAGTCACTAATTACGCAATATAATCGCTACCAGTCTCAGATACACATGCTTTATTGCATAATGATTGCTTTAAATAATGATCCTTTAGTGCATGAGACGATCAACAATGACTTCAAGCAAACTCAAAACATATTTATTGTCAAAAATAATATTTAATTTCCAAACTTCGAGCCACATTGTTTATACCGGAAGCCGCCATTTTGATTGAATTTATTGAAACCCATGCTAAACCGATCGATATACAGTATAAAAACACTACGCATCGGTAACTTCCCTTTACAAAAACACGAAAACTAGCGTAAAAAATATACTTGATTATTTTTAGCCTTTTAATAAATTATTACTTGAAAAAAATCTGCTTGGCGATCAAAATGGACGTGCGGGCGCACAAAAAAATAAGAATATTTTTTTTACATTTTCAAAAAAATAGGAGCGGTAAATCCGCGGAACGAAATATCAATTTGGTGTGGCCTAACCCTAACCCTAACCGACTTCCAACACATATCATATCATAATTGAAAAAGTAGATCTTAAAAAGGCTTTCAAAAATCATCATCCAGAGTATAAATAATTCGGGTGTTATCTCCAGTATCTCAAATTGCTAAATAAAATAATAGCGACGTTATCCCGCCCCCTCGTGCTTTTAAAATAGTATCCTATGAAAATATCTAAACTTTGATCGGTAGTAAATTTTAAATTGTTTAAATATGGTGATAGGTTGCTGTCTGTTGACACTATTTTATTATTTAAATACAAATTTAAAAGTTACTACCGATCTAAGTTATATATTTTTTAATAGCACGAGGGAAAAAGGACAACGCCAAAGTTGAATTATTTAGCAGCATAAGATAAAATAACACCCTAATTCTTTTTATACTGGATTTTTTAAAGGTCAACCCTTTCAATTATAGTATGATAATATTTGTTAGCCAGTCGGTCATTCAAATCCTCCAAAGTTAGTCACCTTAAAATGTATTGGTTCACACAAGTTTGAAATAGGTTATACCAATATAATGCTATATTGTAGCTATCATAAGAATGATTAACTATAATTAATGACAAATTACACAGTAGTAGAACATTATTGATACACTGGATTTTGTCATGACACAACTTGAGAATGAGTATGGCACTCTGGAATCAAGAGAGTCCGTAATTAGGAAGTTTTACTCTTGTGAACAAAAGTCAAATGAGTCCGTGCAGACATTTGCTACAAGACTTGAAAATAAGGTTGTCCACTTGCATGCATGCAACTATGAAGTTTTTAAAAGAAAGATAAGAACCCTAGTGTGCGTTATTCAGGTCCTAAGTTAGTTGGTGAAAGTAATGAGGTCACTACGTCATTGAATATTGAATCAGTCCAGTGTCTGCTCTTTTCGATATTGGCAGTTGTGTTTCTCTAGTGTTTGAAAGTTATCATAAAGACCAATTGCTTGGTATTGATATTCAACCTCTTGATAATATTTTAAATATTGAGTGTGCTGATGGAATCAGTTTGCCATATCTAGGTTACATAAAAGTTGATATTAGTACAGGCGAGGGTTACCTTAGTCTACTTCACACTCGTGTCTGTTTTTAGTTTAACCAGATACTCAGCATTCTGCCACCACACCAATCATTAATGGTACACATATTTTAAACGAACAATTGAATAAATGCAAAGAGAACATTGACAATCAATATCTCTAGAAAGCTGGCTTTACATAACCCATGGTACCTGAGTTTAAGAATCATTGACATAAGAGAAAAGAAGTTGCATGGAAAAGGAAGGATAGCCGTAATTAAGAGTGCATCACCATATAAGATTACCATTAGGCCAAATGAAACGGTTAAAGTAGCTGGGTATGCTGACAATGAGATGGCTTACTCAACCACCACTGCTATTATACAGAATACAGAAGTAATGTAACTCCAGCTGTAGTACATTACACATATAGGAACAATGGTGAAGCCTCAGTAATGTCACAACCTATACTGTCACTATAGCCCCTAAGTAAATTCTTTCTGAAGAAGTATCCCAGCAAGCATGACCATATCGGACCGATGTCGGCTGAATATCGGCATATCGGCCAGTGTTTGCCGATATCGGCCCGACATCGGCCCGATATGGGCATAAACATTATAACATAAACAATAGCTTTTGTTTTTTTTTATGGATAAAAAACATTTTATAAATATCGCGATATCGGTCCGATATTGGCCCGATGTATACTCTGTATTGATTCAAGGGAGAGCAATGTATATGCTGCAACTTTCACTAGCAGTTCATTCCCCTGGCGATTAATAAATATTTAAATTCATTTAAATATCATTAAATAATAAAACCAATTTAAGTTTATATGGTTATTTTTAATTAATTCTGTAATTAATAGATTCAGTTCATGTTTATTTGATTTTTATCTACGAAATTATTTTGTTTTATATTCACTGCGGTATTTGTGCCATTTCAAAAAGATGATGCAAGTCAAATCATACTTTTGGTATTAATCAATGGTAAGTAATCTTTGAATCGTTGTTGAACATGTGAATATAAGGAATTATTATAGTACTATTCTGTTAATATATTGTTTTATCTCAAAAGTTATATAAATACTTTTATTTCGAGTAAATATGTTGAAAAGGAATTCGTGTAACATATTTTCGTGACTAGTTCTCTTTGTAAGTTTGTTGTTTTATGAGTTTGATTAAAATCTACATTTAGGTAGCATGTGCACACAAAAGCAAAGTATTACATTGATGATTTGGTTGGGTTTGAATGATTAATTTATCTGCTTCCATTGTAGACAAATTTAAAAAGAACATTTTGTTATCAATTATGAATCATAATTGAGACATTGTAATTTACAGTATCGTATATTGTGGAAAGATCGATCAAAGTTGCAGAGAGCGGACAACTGCAAATCGAGACACTGAAATAGAGGAATAAAGGCAATCATAGGGGAGGTATGTCTTTACGTCACAATTGTAATGCACCAGTCAATTGTAACCACGCCCCCCACCCCCCAGGTCTAGGGAATAGCCGGGACTTTGACTTTCGGTCCAGCCAACCTCGGGTAAAATCCCCGCCCTGCTGTGACGAACTGATTGTTAAACCCCGGTCAAATGCCCCCACACCCCAGAGACTCTATATAAACCCCAATCCCCGCTAAATTTGGCACTATGACAAAACCACCGCAGTCACCCGGCCCTTTTCCCCGGCTATCCCCGGTATACCCCCGGATCTGGGGGGCCGTGGATACGATTGACTAGTGCATTACCATTTATATTGAACGTGTTCATATTCATAATATGTTAGTTACAATCAGTCTGTCAGGATGCATATGTATATTTTTGTGAAGCAAGTTAATTTATGATACATCTGTTAATGAATTAAGATCGAAAGTACTGATAAAAAGCAGGTGATTTAGGGTATTTGACTATTTCACACTTAAGAAAAGCAGGTTGACTATACCAACCTTTAAATTTACCTACAAAGAATGATCAGGATAACCGACTAATGCATTTGTAACTGTAACAAAATGTGATGCATTTCAGAGGAAGCATATTTAATCAGATGAGGATGAATAAATGTCAGTGACAAAACCACCAAGGCATTCGAAGGTGACAGTGGCTATGGCAGGACTGTTCTGCAGGCATTACAACAGTTACTATAAGATCCCCAAACAGTTGCACCATCTCTACAGGTATATACCGCTATTTACCTTTGTTTCAAGCACAGTTCAATATATAATCCCTCCAGAAATATGCGAAGGGATGTAGAATTTTTTTATACAAACAACACAAAAAAAAACATTTCACATTTGACAAAAACCCAATTAAAATTAAGAATACCAACTTCCTTGAAATTCATTATGTAAATACCCATATCCTGGAAAAGACCTATCTCGCCTATTTATTAACAGTACATGCAATTCTTCCAGAGGGTGTTGCGAAATTCCGTCGTTTCTCACAACAGAGGTGCGAGCGAAAAATGCCGCCTGGTTGAAGACCGCATCGGACAGAGATGGTGGGAGGGAAATGAGGCAGACGCAAATATCTGAATGCATCCTTGGAACACCGGGATGAAAAAAACAAAACAATATTATGTTAAAAACGCTTAATGTTTAATGCAGTAGCGTTACCTTAAGTATTGTTCAATGAAATAACTTTTATTTCAAGTTTTATTTTGTTTGTTTATTTATACAGTGACAGCCTACGTGTATTATGGCATGTTTTTGTATTTTAACTTGATTTTGATAAACTGTTCAGGGGTATTATCCACATTCTGTGATAATTCAATTGTTTTAATATTTAGAGCAATGATAATAATAATAAAAATTTATAAGATGAAATAGCTTATTTTATTATGTAGTAATTTGTGAGTATATAATATGCATGTAGGTTTTCGGTTGATTTTCTCTGCATTATTATTTTTTCTCTCAGAAGATAAACCAGGACAAATCTTGTGTTTTAACTATCTTGTTCTGTTGTCATTGAGCATGACAATCCATCTGTATAAGAATAGGAACGAAATAGGAAGGATATCGGCATCATGCTGGCTAAATGTCGGCTATTAAAAATATGCCGACACCGGCCCGATGTCGAGCCGTGTTGCACATCCGACATCGGCCCGATGTAAATGCCGATGTCGGGCCGATGAAGTGTTCCATATCGCCCCGACGTCGGGCCGATATAAAATGTTTGCTGGGATATGCTAAGCTAGTAGATGAAGAAATATATCATGGATGGATTGAAGATGAATTTGACATTTTAACTAGCAAGTTATGTCTCTGCTTTGACTATCGCATGCTGAACGAGCGCACAGTCAACGATTATTTTGCATTGCCACGCATCGAGGAAATACAAGATAGCCTTCGTGGTGCAAAATATTATAAAAAGTCTTGATACTTAGTCTGGGTATCATCAACTGGAACTAGAAGTATTCATAAACAACACACAGTATTTACCGTAATAATCATTGGGTACTTTGAATATAACCGTATGCCATTTGGATTGACCAACGCACCTGCTACATATCATCGCATAATACAGTAATGTCTAGGAGAACTAAATTGGAAAAACTGTCTTGTCAATTTGGATGATGCTTTGTTTTAAGCGAAACTTTTGAACAACACATAAAACGATTACATCTTGTATTGGAAAAATTTAAAGCCTGCAATATGAAACTAACTCCTGAAGAATACCACTTCTTTAGTACAAAAGTTCATTTTCTTGGACATGTCGTAGGAGGTGATTGCATTGAGACAGAACCTGACAAGATTAAGAAGGTGAAGAACTGGCCAAAACCATCTAATCCTTTTCAGCGTTTGCGGGTTATTACCGCCGTTTTATCAAGGATTATAGTAAAATTATAAGACCACTAGCTGAATTGCTACCACCTACATCAACTGAGAAGGAAAGCAAAAATAGCGTTGTCGAGTGAAGGTGGAATGAAAACTATCAGAAGGTATTTAATGAGGTCAAACGTATGTTGTCGTCATCAACACTACTTGCATACCATGATTTTATCAAACCCTTTGAACTTCTTACAAACTCGTTGACAAAGGCATTTGGACCGGTCTTATATCAGCTACAGGATGGCAATAAGAGGTTGAATGCGTATGCCAGTAGGGCATTGAACAAAGCTGAGCGAAACTACAGCGCCTTTAAGCTAGAGTTTTTAGCCCTTAAAATGTCCATCACTGAAAAAAAGTTCTGATTATTTAGCCCTGAATCATTTTTCGGTTTTGACGGAAAGCAATTCACTCACCCCTTTATTTACAACAGCCAAACATGACGCTACGGGTCAGAGATGGGCTTCTGCTCTAGGTCAGTTTTCTCTTGACAGAGCTGGATTAAGGAACAATGAAGCGGACGGCATGAGTCGATACATCTATGAAAGATTAACATCTGAGAACTACTAAGAACTTGTAAAAATTGATGATTAAACAATTATTAAGTCCATTTGCTCTTGCATTGTTTTACAACCATACCATGAAAGCTTGCCAGCATCGAGCATGATCATTGTGGAAACTTTTGAGGCCAAGTTTTAGGTCGAAAAGAACGCCGAGGAATTAGAGCAATGCAACGACAAGACCGATCAATTGAGATGTGGAGACGAGTGGTCATTGACCAATTCATACCAAAACAGAGACTAGACAAGATATATTTGATAATGAAAATACAGTTTAACCATTTATTCATGAAAAGAGGAATTTGATTTAGAAAGGTTACAAACTAAGACGAGAACAACTGACATTACCGGAATGTTATATCGACGAGGTACTCAAAGGCTTATACGACAATGTTTAACATCCTGGTGTGGAATGTACCATGTGGTTGTTACGAGAGCGTTTTTATTGGCCAGGCTTGACTTCAGATGTTGGAAATGGGCGACGGAGTGTGACAGATGTCTAAGAAGGATGGACAAAGGAATTCAAAGAGCCAATGGTGAGTGTGGTAACCACATACCGCTTGAATTAGCATGTTTCGACTATCTGACCTTGGGAGTCAGTAGGTGAGGGTAATGTATTGATTATTACTGACCATTATACCCAATATGCTTTAGCAATACCGACAAAGAATCAAACGGACAAGACAACTGTTGAAGTTTTTCTATAAAGAGTTCATTGTTTCTTATGGAATTTCTATCAGACTACACTCAGACCAGGGAGCAAATTTTTAGAGCGAATTAATTAAAGAACTCTGTAATATCATGAACAAGAACATTTTCAAGGCGATGCCGGACCCGAGGACTTCAATAGGACACTGTTAAGTATGTTATGGACACTAGGGATGGAAGAAAAGGTTGATTCGAACACAATATAAAGGACAAGTATGAAGATGTAGTTTATGTTGTCGAAGAACAATCAAGACCAGACATACCTGTCTTCAAGGTAAAATCAAGAGAACAAGAGAAAATTTTGCATCGCAGTATATTGTTCCTGTTGGATTATCAAGACGAGGTAGCTGAGGATGATGATGGTGTTGAAAGCATTGACAATAATGTAGTAGTAGAGGGGAATGAAAAAAATGGATCCATCAAGGACATTGAAGTAAAGAAGAAAGAACAGACTAGAACACTGAAGACTTTGACAGCAAAGATGGAGAGTATAGGACGCCCACAAATCTGAACCTGTTACAAGCGGGATAGTTATGGAAGAGGAAGAAGTGGAACTTAGTATAGATACTAGATACGGTTTATGCCGACGGTTTGCGGAATAAGGAAGACAATGCAGTTGAAGAAGTGAGTTTGGAACAGTAAACGCATATTGAAACTGGAAATGTAACTCCTGAAGATGATGAAGACATGGTTGATGATGTTAAAGATGATGATATAACTGAAGATGCTCAGACACAACCCCATGATGAAAATAGAAGCCTTAGAAGACGATATAGAGCCTGAGCCTAAGGTCGAAGAAATACAGGTAGAACTTGAACGCAAGGAAGAGGTCAATCCTGAGAAAGATAAGGATACAACTGTACCTAAACCAAGAGATCGAAGACCATCTAAACGATTTGAAGACTATCACATAAACCAGACGGTGCCTATGAACGACAAAGTTCACGCAATAAACGCTTTGGTTGAATCTGGTATTTTGATTAAAGTAAGTAGTGATATGGCTCATAGGCTATTAGGTGCTATTATGAATAAGTGATTACATGATATGATGTTGTTTTACCATTTGTTTTTAGAAATAAATCAAGTCAGTTATAGGTTACTGTTTGTTTTAATTCACCACAGTTTACATAAATATCTGTTCGTTTGTATGTGTGCTGTAATTCAGTGATATTGCGTAGACGCAATTATTTTTTGCGGTGGAAGAGTATACAATGTATTTAAATAAAAATACACGGTGTTTGTGGTGATTTTGAGGCGATTATATGAATATGCAACGCGATATTGCGTATTAATTACGTTATAAAGAGTTATAGTTACGGTGTTTGTATAAAATGTCAAGTGTGTTGTTCGATATGAAGTATATATGATCACGAGGTAGTAATACTATGTATTAGTGTCTACAATACTATGATAGAAGTGTAGCAAAGGTAGTGCCTATAATAAGTGGATAGTTAAATAGAGAGTAGCAGTAAGATTTAGCACACTAGGTTGTGTTGTACATATTTTGTTGACCTGACTAAGACCTGATTTTTCATGCTTACAGGTGACATGACGAGGAAATGACATGAGGCATTTAAGAAAGAGGGGAAGTATGCAGCCGCCTTGAAAATTCTTTATTTTTATGTATTTCCAATTTTGGTTGTTATTAACCTTTGGTTTGGCAAGAGATACAAATTATCTCCATTTGACCATTAGCTTTATGATTTATGATTATTCTAAGTAAGGCGTGAACTCATTTCCCGCATTTTCGTGGTTTTAATCCTATAATTGGTCATGTGGCATTGTACAGTTTCACATAAGTTTTGGAGGAAGCGGACATTTATTCTTTGTCCCTTCATGAAATCAAAGTATTATTTTAATGTGTTAAACATTTGTGAATGATGAGGTAAGTATTGTATCAATTCAATTGTGGTAAAAGAATTAGTATAAGTTAACAAACAAAACTGACCAGCAGAAAACGTAATGACCAATGCAGTAAGCGTATGCCATTGGAGAACCTGAAGTTGTCATCCCAACTAGAACTAGCCATTCTAGTGAGGACAACGACCGTCCTGAACCTGCTGTTACACAGCAATCTATCTATTTCTCTACTTGACCTTTTCCTCAACTACTACATGATTTTCAATGAAACCTTCAAGGAATATAATACAGAATCCCGCGTCATCTGGCTCTACAAACACTCCTTAACATGGAGCACCAATTGCACCCTCCAACCATCCCTTCAGGTGAGCTGTGATGCCAATGGCGGCCGGGTGACCGGAACATTTATTTCTCCCATTAGGTATGTAAGGTAACCTAGGCCAGTTGTCCAATTTGAAATTCCTGACAGCACAAACGAGCCTCCTATGCCAAGATACATGCTTTACAAGCTCATAAACAGGAGTGTTATAAGGATTAAGAGCTTTACAAGCGTTTAAATTAAGACCATACCCAGTATTCAGACTAATAAAAGACAAACAAAATGTACACTAAAAGTGCCTTGGAATATTTGCAGGTGATATTGCGTTTATCTTGAAATACGACATTACTGTCGTTCCTGACCATTGAGTGCTACTGGAACCTCAATTGATAGATGAGGGGAAAATGGTGTGATGTCATGGCGGAATCGTGCCCTATCGTTATCCCTCAATGTAACCACCTATAACATAAAGTAATCAGTCATCTGACATTGGTTTATTGATGAAATTCCTTTATTTTTACTCGGTGAGCATATCAACAGCAGAGGGGTTTTCTTGTTAAAAAGATGCTCGTCAGGTTAGAATTTCAAGGTAAATGTTTCTGTTTACTAGCGCGTTTCTGCTTACAAGTAGCTGGAAACCAAATAAACCTTGAATACTCAGGGTATGACTTGCGGCGTTTATCTCCCCTCAATCACAAACAAATAAATATTCATTATGAGGCGCGCCACACATACATGTCGTAACATTCGGTCATGTTTAAACACGATCTAAAGTCTTTGGCGCTACTAGGTTTTCACTTTAACCGAAGCCTTGAGAGTAAATTAACTCGGAAACCCAGTGGCTTAGACTTTGGCAATTGTTAAAATCATAAGCAAAAACAATCTATCAAATATGGTTACGATGAATAACACAGTATTATGCGTCGCGTTATGCAGCAGTTATTTCCCTTTCACCACAAAGGCCAACATCTCGAAAAATATCCAGTGTGTGTATACCACGTGATAAATTACGTCATATATGCGGGATAATACATTTGACTGCCTCAAACACGGGCCTATGAACCATGTATAGCTGTTTATAGGTCCGTGTTACAAAGCTTAAAGACACAGCTTATGGGTCTTTATGGTGTTTCCAGTAAGTTGGCGGGATTATTCGTTATATCCATTATCTATAACTGTGACAGATAACCCACTACCAAAATAAATGTTCGCAATCTAAGACGCATTGAGCCTGCTTTTTCAGCCGAGCATGTTCAAGAATGTATGCTATATGTTAACCATGATAATTCTATGACCTCTTTCGATATTAAGGTGAAAATATCAAGGTCAAAGATCAAGGCCACAATGACCTCTAGCAACTAAACAAAATAAAGTGTTTCATATCCATCAATAAAAAAGGACTGAGCCTATGGACAACAACGTTCAGAGAATAATAGTCATGTTTTGTCAAGTAGATGCTGGCAATTGATTTTGGGGTCAACTTTTACTGAATTAAGTGTTAATGGTTTCCTATTATTACCTCACATACTGATCTTTTTCTTAGAACTGTTAACACAATGCATATACATGTATGGCTTCTCCAATTGATAACGACTTTCAGTTATTGTGTTACTTGAATATATTTTCATTTGCGTCGACTTGTACAGATGTGAGATCCGTAAAGCCGCGGTGAAAAAGAATCCCTTGTTGTCGCGAATATCGCGAACTATTGTTTATAAAGTTATTAACAAGCACAATTGTAACATCTCCGGAGACCATCACAATTAGATTGGTTAATTGCGTTCTAAAACTGCTCATTCGACGTCAACCTTAATTTATTTGGAAAGGTTAAGGAAGTCCCGACGGATTTTTGGTATCGGAATCGACAAACACATAAAACTGCGTGTGAAGCTCACTGTAAAAGCGAACAGTACCCACAAATGGTAACAACGTTCATTTCTAAAACGGTGGCTGTAAACACAGCACGATAGAAAATGAAGGCAGTCGATGTACGTGTTGCTTCAATATTTTTTGTGATATTCGCTGTTTGCACGCGAAGTGAAGGACGCACATTCAATGACACACGGACACTACTGTCTGACCTACTGAATGGATACACGGCGGACGTGCGGCCGGTGTTCGACCAGGCCGCCCCACTCCACGTTAACATGAGTATGGACCTTGGCGCCATCCAGGACTTAGACGAAGTACAGGAGAAAATCACTATAGTTACGGTGCTATATATGATGTGGCTGGACGCGGGACTCACGTGGGACCCCGCGCTCTATAATGGCATAAGGGAGATTACGATTCCTTCAAACAGTGTCTGGACACCTCAGGTTATCTTGGTTAGTTCCATTGGCCCTCTTAAACCGATAGGCTCGGACCAAGGCTGGCTGACGGTCAGGTACAGCCATGACGGCAGCGCCTTCTGGAGCCCCGGGGACGGGGTTGTCTCCAGATGCATACTCGACGTAACTTTGTTTCCTTTTGATACGCAATCCTGCGAGTTTAAGTTCATTCCCTGGGGGCAGCTTGCGCGAGAGGTGATGCTCAAACAAATGGAAGACAAGGTTCTGACCACGTTCTACGAGGAGAACGGCCAGTGGGAAATAGTGTCCTCCCACGTGTCGTCCGGCGATACCGCGGGGGGCTTCTTCTCTCATTTCACTGTAACGATTGATCTGAGACGGCGTCCAAAGTTCTTCTTTGCAAACTTCATGCTGCCGGTTGTCGTCATTAACCTGTTAAGCATTTTCGTATTCTGCATTCCTGTTCAGTCGGGTGAGAGAATATCTTTTACAATCACTGTTCTTCTGTCCGTGGCTGTGTTTATGAATATTGTTGTTGCTAATTTGCCTCGAAATTCGAAAAACATGGCTCTGGTTTGCTACTTGTTGTTGGCTAATGTGTGTATCTGCGCTTTGGTGGTCCTGCAAACTATTTTGAGTTTGTCTATATACTACAGGAGCACACGAGTGCCACGCTGTGTTGCCGTTCTGACAAGGAAATTGATATCTGTTCGAGCTCAGACCAAAGCGTTATTTAAAAAGAGTAGCAAGCATGGTCTGCATCTGGAAGAAAAGGAAAATGTTAAACCAAGCAATATGGACGGGAGTGTCGAATGCAAATCCATCGGCGAAACGTCTGGAAGTGTGACGTCGAGTAACGGCATTACGTGGAATGACGTCAGCAAGGCCACGGATCGCGTGCTCTTTTGGTTGTCATTAGCCTGGTTTACTACCACAGCACTTCTATACATGGGATTTGTTCTGTACCATTATACAGATTCCTTTACGAACTAAACTCATTTCAGATGAAGCATGTTGAATATAAAATGCCTGTAGAAATGAGCTTTCGAATACAATAGGGATTCTAGTAAACTATATTTTGTGCAATGAAATGCTTATAGAATCATTTTTTTAGTTAATAGCAATTCTTTTACTAATGAAATCATATATGTTATAAAAGCGACAAGTTGTATATCCTATATAATGTATACCTCATACACGCACACATAAATTGTATATCTCATAGATTCATACATATGTTTTATATCTCATACACGCATGCATATATTGTATATCTCATACACGCATGCACATATTGTGTATTATATATACGCATACATATATTCACGTATAACTCATTTATGCATACATATATTCACGTATATCTCATACCCTCATGCACATATTGTATATTATATACACGCATACATAAATTCACGTATAACTCATCTACGCATACATGTATTCACGTATATCTCAAACACGCATACATATATTCACGTTTATCTCAAACACGCATGCGCATATTTCATATCTCATACACGTTTACTTATATTATGCATATCATACACGTTTACATATATTTTATATTTCATACACGCTTACATATACGTGGGTTGTTCGAAAAGTTTTGAGACTGCATTCATAATAATCAAACCACTCCAAGGATGCATTTAAAATTTTACCAGCTGACAGTAATATCTAATATAAACAAACTCTGAAAGTTTCAACAATACAGTACGGAGTGAATGTTTACAAACATTACAAAAAGTACAGGGTACAAGCCACGGAGCAGTTCATAGTCTCATTGCGTCACGTCATTTACAGTTCGTATAATTTTCTATAATTGTACCTCGTCTACGCATACACGTATCGTATATCTCATACACGCATACATGTATTGCATATCTCACACAAGCATACATATATAGCATATCTCATACATGCTAACACATTTCTATATCTCATACACGCATACACGTCTTGTTTATCTCATACACGCATGCACGTCTTGTATATCTCATACACGCATACACGTCTTGTTTATCTCATACACGCATGCATGTTTTGTATATATCATACACGCTTACACGTATTGTATATCTCATACACGCATACACGTATTGTATATCTCATACACGCATACATATATTGCATATCTCATACACGCATACATAGATTGCATATCTCATACACGCTTACACGTATTGTATATCTCATACACGCATACACGTATTGTAAATCTCATCTACGTTTACACGTATTGTATATCTCATACACGCATACATATATTGCATATCTCATTTACGCTTACACGTATTGTATATCTCATACACGCATACACGTCTTGTTTATCTCATACACGCGTGCATATAGTGTATATCTCATAAACGCTTACACGTATTATATATCTCATACACGCTTACACGTATTGTATATCTCATACACGCATACACGTATTGTTTATCTCATACACGCATGCATGTATTGCATATCTCATACACGCTTACACGTATTGTATATCTCATACACGCTTACACGTATTGTATATCTCATTCTCGCATACACGTATTGTATATCTCATACACGCATGCATGTATTGCATATCTCATACACGCTTACACGTATTGTATATCTCATACACGCATACACGTATTGTATATCTCATACACTTTTACACGTATTGTATATCTCATACAGGCATAAACGTATTGTATATCTCATACACGCATACATATATTGCATATCTCATACACGCTTACACGTATTGTATATCTCATACACGCTTACACGTATTGTATATCTCATACACGCATAAACGTATTGTATATCTCATACACGCATACATATATTGCATATCTCATACACGCATACATATATTGCATATCTCATACACGCTTACACGTATTGTATATCTCATACACGCATACACGTATTGTATATCTCATACACTTTTACACGTATTGTATATCTCATACACTCTTACACGTATTGTATATCTCATACACGCTTACACGTATTGTATATCTCATACACGCATAAACGTATTGTATATCTCATACACGCATACATATATTGCATATCTCATACACGCATACATATATTGCATATCTCATACACGCTTACACGTATTGTATATCTCATACACGCATACACGTATTGTATATCTCATACACTCTTACACGTATTGTATATCTCATACACGCATACACGTATTGTATATCTCATACACTTTTACACGTATTGTATATCTCATACACGCATACACGTATTGTATATCTCATACACGCTTACACGTATTGTATATCTCATCTACGCATACACGTATTGTATATCTCATACACGCATACACGTATTGTATATCTCATATACGCTTACATGTATTGTATATCTCATCTACGCATTACACGTATTGTATATCTCATACACGCATACACGTCTTGTATATCTCATACACGCTTACACGTATTGTATATCTCATCTACGCATACACGTATTGTATATCTCATACACGCATACACGTATTGTATATCTCATACACGCTTACACGTATTGTATATCTCATCTACGCATACACGTATTGTTTATCTCATACACGCATACACGTATTGTATATCTCATACACGCTTACACGTATTGTATATCTCATCTACGCATACACGTATTGTATATCTCATACACGCATACACGTATTGTATATCTCATACACGCTTACACGTATTGTATATCTCATCTACGCATACACGTATTGTATATCTCATACACGCATACACGTCTTGTTTATCTCATACACGCATGCATGTTTTGTATATCTCATACACGCATACACGTATTGTATATCTCATATACGCATACATGTATTGTATATCTCATACAGGCTTACACGTATTGTATATCTCATTCACGCATACATGTAGTGTTTATTTTTATCTCATACACGCATTCATGTATTGTATATCTCATACACGCATACACGTTTTGCATATATCATATACGCGTTGATATCATGTGTATCTCGTACACCCATACGTGTTTTTATACCGCATGCATGTATACATTTATTATATGCCTATCAAATTCCTTTTCCATATCCAACAGTGAAAATACAGCACGGCGTATTGAAAAATCCGTATCATGATACTGTCGTTTTTTGAATCCGTATCATGCGAGTACCGTGTGTTATCTCTGAACTACTCTCGCTAAAAATAGCGTGACCAAACAAAAGTGGTAAAACCTGTAAACTTTTAAATACATTAAACTATCTAACTTTACTCACGCTCCAGAAGCAGGTAAATATTCAGGAACATGGTTCTCGTGTTCTTCAAAGAACCATGAGGATAAGCACGAAGCAGAGAACACTTCCAATCTAGACAGAGCTCTACTTCAGTGAACTAGTTGTTTGCCATTTCGAAGTCCATAAATTGTTCCATTATCCCATGTTCATTATCATAAATATAAGAAGCTCGCCATTACAAAGAAGAAGGCGCATTCGCGTTATCGATAGAAATAGCGATTGACTCACGAACGTCCCAGTTCTGCATATTGTGATCGTCAAAAAATCCCACGAATATATACTTTGTTAAAAATGGCTGCGTTTATACGTCTACAGAAAGTGACGATTAGTGTATACTCGTAAAAGAAGTACCGCTTTATTGTTGTTGTTATTTTGTGCTGTGACATTTAATAACAGTTCTCGTAAAAGCAATTTGTTTATTTTGCTAAAACACAAATTATTTGGTTCTTATTTTGCTAAATAAAGTGATTTCTGTAACTTTTGACTTCGTTTCGCTGTATTAGCCTCCCTTGACTTCATTACACAAAACTACGTGGCACATTCGAATTCATAATGGCAGATGGCGGTAAATGTAAATCAAATTGAAACCGAAAAAAAATAAATAAAAACTTAAACGAATAATTAAATAGGCAGGTATATAATTAATGGAATATTATGATAAAACGCTTTTCTGGTGTCTTGTATCACGTCTCGTTCGGTGAGTAAACATGTATCTGTCTCGACCTGCGGTCTCGACGGATACGTGTTTATACACCGAACTCGACGTGGTACAGGTCACCAGAACAGCGTCCTATCATAATATCCCAAATAAATTGTATATCTCATATATACGAATATATTTATTGTATATCTCACATATATAAATAAATATGTTATATATCTCGAGCACGCACGCGTATATTGTATATGCCATATATACAAATACATATGCTGTATATCTCAAGCACGCACGCGTATATTGTATATGCCATATGTACAAATACATATGCTGTATATCTCAAGCACGCACGCGTATATTGTATATGCCATATGTACAAATACATATGCTGTATATCTCGAGCACGCACGCGTATATTGTATATGCCATATATACAAATACATATGCTGTATATCTCAAGCACGCACGCGTATATTGTATATGCCATATGTACAAATACATATGCTGTATATCTCGAGCACGCACGCGTATATTGTATATGCCATATGTACAAATACATATGCTGTATATCTCAAGCACGCACGCGTATATTGTATATGCCATATGTACAAATACATATGCTGTATATCTCGAGCACGCACGCGTATATTGTATATGCCATATGTACAAATACATATGTTGTATATCTGAAACAGCATACACGCATATATAAGAAATAACAACAAAACAAATTATTGACCTTTTTAATAAGTTACCGCCTGGATTTTCATTTAATTAGTGTGTACATGTGCTTTTCACGTTACTAACACTAATTTCAAGAATTTTTCAATTGTAAATTGTTTTTCGAATTTTTATTTTGTTCAAGTGAATGGCAGAACGTTTCAAATTGTCCGTACATATTCGCAAGCACTTCCATACTTACAAGTAGCTGGAAACCAAATAAACCTTGAATACTCAGGATATGAATTGTAGCGTTTATCTCTCCTCTATCACAAAAAAATATTCATAATTAGGCGCGCTACACATTCATGTCATAACAATCGCTCATGTTTAAACGCGATCTAAAGTCTTTAGCGCCACTAGGTTTTCACTAAAATACCCGAACCCTTGAGAGTGAATTAACGCGGAAACCCAGTGGCTTAGACGGCTTTGGCAATAGTTAAAATCATAGCAAAAACGATCGAACATGGTTATGATTAACTCTTCACGGTATCACGCGTCGCATTATGCAGCAGCTATTTCCCTTACACCACATAGGGCAACATCTCGAAAAGCTAAAAAGGCCGCTCTACATAAAGTATTTCCTTAACACCACAAAGGCAACATCTCGCAAAAAGCTAAAACATATACAAGAATGAGTACAGCCCTTCCTAGGGGCAAAATCCAAATAGAGTGCACGAAATGCATGGCTCTAATTGGCTCGTTCAGATCGATGAACTATAAAAGCCGGTAATAGTTCACGTATTACCAAATAAAATAAAATCCGTTGGGATAAATTGCTAAATATGTTATAAATCAACTATAACCTGTACACATTGTTTGGTTAAAACAGAGGTTACGCCACTAGACAAAATATAATTTCCGAAGGTAAGGCTGGTTATTGTTTTAAATATGCATGTATTTAAAACATGCGCCGGTCTTGACATCGTTTAAGTTGATAAATGCATATAAACATACACCAGATGGAGAAAATAAATGAACACTGGATTGAATCACTTTGAATTTCAACATTAAAGTGAAATTAAAGGTATAAGATATATTTCAGTATAGCACTCATATCGAAATCGAAAAAAAATGCTGTTTGTAAAGGTACAAAGTTGAACTAGTGTCTAAAACTGCAGAGAAACCACTATCGGGTATATCTTAAACAACGGCGATGATTCAGAGCCAACGTAACTGGTCATGGTGTAAGCTTGCAGAAAATCTCGTCTGGTGAGCCTTGGGACGTCACGTTCTCACATTCATGATTTCCGTCGCATGGCCGTGCGCATGCGCCATTATGGCAGATCACGTGAAAATCGCTCGGACACTTGGGCACTGTTTATACAATGAAAATACAATAGTAATTTTGCAAGGATTTCATGTTGTAAGGATTCAAAATGGATATATGCTAAGTATATTTAAAATCGTAGTCAATGAACAGATTCAAACTCATTCGGAGCTCCTCGGCCATTTTATCGAAAACAACCTAGGTTGTTTTCGATAAAATGGCCGAGGAGTTCCGAATGATTCAAACTTTCTGTAAAGTATGCGATTACATTGTTGTATTTGTAGTTATGTTCACGTTCATCATTGACATTCAATTTCAATATCCCATAAATGATTGTAGCCGTATTGAGCCTTAAACTGCATATGATCGATATATTTTTTGCCTTAGCTTTAAAGTGACTCGCTCATGTTTTGGACCAAAAATTAGTTTTCCCGGCAATACATCTGAAAACACTTATTTTATCATTATTTTACTCCTTGATATCGAAATTGCAGAAAAAAATACAGTTGTAGTATAAAACAGTATTTTGGTTTTAGTAGGGTTCGAACACACGCCGGTAAAGTCAAGAAAAAAAAGAAAGCAGCCGGCTAGTCTACACGCCCACCGGAACTTCAACAAAAGCAGTGGATATGTTGACCTGTTACGGATACATTGATAACATCGCTTGATATTAAGCAAACTCGCAACACCACAGCCGTAATTAATTTTCAATCGCGCGATTAACGCTTATGAAAATTGTGGTCTTCAAAGACGATATTTGAGCAAATATCAACATTTTCTGAAGGGTTCCAGCTTTTTTTGTTCTGTTTTAACACTCCTTATGATTACCCACACTTTATGCCGTAATTAAAAAAAGGCATTTACAAACCATGAGCGAGTTATTTTAAAGGTCTTCGGTCATTTTATAACGATAATGTTTTATAAGTGATAACTTTTTTTTCTTTATTTCAGTTTTTATTAAACAGTGAATTACTGTGTTGGCATATTACTGCCATAAGGTAAACAGTTATATAAATATATTTATACATAACTGGCAACACGAATCTTATGTAGTTAACCAGTAAGTATGTTACTTATTAAGTGGAATTCGCAAACCATAACTAGATAACCTGTTAATGTTGTACAGCTTAAACAGGTAACAGGTGGCAGTTCTGGGCACCTTCAAGCCAGTTTGTAGTCTTATGATATTTATCTTACCGAAAACGTTTTGGGAATATTAACTAGATAGCTAGATAATTATCGCGAAAATTTAGTGGTTAACACGAAACAATTCGCGAACGTTAGCATACATACACTTCTAGTGTTGTTATTATTTTGTAAAATATCATACTTGTATATACATGTACATTACTGTGATGCAAAAAAGATGCGCTTTTAAACACTGAGCATATGTCTAAAACAACACCAACTCTATATGCATTCGTTCCCGTAACTTAAATGACTGGAATGAATCGAAACATGCACAAATAAAAAACTATGCAGTCTCATTACGTATAAGGTATTACGTGAATTTAATAAAAAAAATGGAAATCCGTAAAACATACAGCAGTTGATCTCGTCGGCCGCGCCTGGGCACTCTGGTATCCCGTTACACACATGAGCACATCGGGAATGGTCGGCACAGATAACCTCCTCCTCGCTCGGACACGTCCCATCTGCCCACACAGATAAAATACATGTACTCAGTTATAACGACTTAAATATAAAGCTGATTTTGACTTCACTCGTGTAGGCGTTACAATAATGCAAACACTATCTTCAATTACCACAATTTCAAATACATATCAACTTTATGTTGAGAGACTAATAACAGCCAGCGTGTGTTGACAGTGATTAAATGTCCAAGGTTCATGCGCAGTAAATTAAATGTTTTAAAAACGACCATGTACATTTCCTGGTGCAATTGGCCTCGTCCTCCCGACCGGAACATTCCACGACGCCATCACAGATGACCGCGCATTTGCCGTCTGGACAGCGGACCTCCCCGTCATGACACAGTGGCGCTGAAAGCGGTTTCTTAATGTATCAAATGTATCCATGGCAACCACTAACGGAGTTCATGCACAACTAGATGTAGAATTGATATTTTATGTACAAAAATAGAATACATGTATATATCTGAACGTTAGTTAGGTCTATTTGGATATGATATCGAAAGGCTCTATAACATTTCATTCATTAAATTAATACAATATTTGCAGTACAGTACAGTACCACAGTGTATCTCGTCCTGGATGTCCGCGCACTCGGCGAGACCATCACAGGCTGTGGCGCAGCCCCCTTCAGGACACCGTACCTGGTTCTTGCCGCACGCGGGCTCTGGAAAACGGAGACTTGAATGTGGCAAGATTAGTGCCGCATCGAATAGCGTGTGTAGTGTGTCGTATCTTTTAATTACTAAATACACGCTCGAATAAATATATATATATATATATATATGCCATAGTGGTGTGCCATAGAGTAGGTTCTGGTTCTGCATACTGGTGTGCCATAGAGTAGGTTCTGATTCATGTATAATGTTTTACAAACTCATAAAAATGATTTATTTGAAGAAAACGGTAGTGGCTTTAATAAAGCTAGTTTCTCTTACCACAACCCAGCTCGTCATCGGCAAGGGGACAGTCTGGTGTGCCATCACAGCGGCGGTCCAGGGGCACACAGCGGGGGTACCGGGCATCCTGCATCTCGTGCCGGGGATCGAACCCACACAGGTAGTTGTGCTCAGATTTACACGTGCCTACATACATAAGATTAGTGCCGCTTCATATAAAATCTAATCATGTGTATGAGTTTTATGTTATTATGTACCATTAATATTATTATTATTATTATTATTATTATTATTATTATTATTATTATTATTATTACAACTTCTGGAGACTAGTGAAAATTGTGCTCTTGCAATGTGGTTGACAGCAAGGTTGTGTGTGTACATGTGAAGCATCTCCCTTGTACAAACCCGCGGTAGAGGACGACTTTTAGGTTATTATAACTGATTGCCTTTTAGAATGTTTGTGCCAAAGGCATTTATAAACCTACGTAATATTTGTCGGAAGGCTAATCTAATGTTGATCCTGTTCGGGGGCTGTTTGTCGTCCCTTGCCTCCCCCGGCTGTGTCCCTCCAGAGGGCTTCCTATCCCCACTACTCCCCGTCTGCCCGGGGGTCTTGTTATCCTCTTTGCCGAAGATCCAGGCGTCCGTAGCAATAGACAATAGCAACAACAGAACCACCGACCATTCCTGTACACAATGTGAACTGTATGTATTCAGCATTCAATAAGCACTCTTATTCCCAAATAAAATTTACCACAATTAATACAATTGTTTCAATATACCACGAATAATGAATAAATGTCGAAAACAATGGATCTTATGAAGGATACCAAAATTATTTTGAAATGAAGGTGCGGAAAACACGGTATTACTACCGTATGAGACGATAGTAGATCGCACAAAATATTTTAGCATTCACCAACCATTTGATATTTTCCGTAAATGTATTATCTAGTAAGTAGTTAAAAGTTTATCACTCAAAATTTATGTCTATTATACATTTGTGTGTATGTGTGTTTATTGTACATTTGTTTGTATGTGTGTGTATTGATTCTGAATAAGAAGAGTGTCACTTTAAGTCTTACGTAAATACGAGAGTGACATAGGACACATGTTTTTTTTCTACCCGGTTGTACTTCTAGGTTGTACTTCTAGTACACAACTATTACAAATAACTAAACTTGTACTTACATATTTATAAACCATGTTAGCGGTAAACACACTTGTCTTATTGATTTAGTACGTAACAATTTACCGAATAAGTCGTTAAACAAAATGTATTTCCAATTGCGGAAGATAGTCAAAAATTAATCATACTAAATTTTAAAGGTGTGCCGCGGTTGTATACACTTTTTTTCAGATTAATACTTTATATATATTAGTTGAATTCGTTTAAAATGGATATTAATTTCACCACGAATGTACCTTTTCAGATTCAGTTTTGGAAACAATTTTGAGGTAGGTTGTGTCACCTGTCCTATCCAAAGTTTGTTCCAACCATATTTCTGGGAGTGAGTTTGTACTATGGGGTTTGTTTCCCTGGCGCTCGAAAATTGTTACTATGGTGAACTTAAACATATATAGGAAAATTACTGTCTGTAACTAGAAAGTATAATTATAAAGTAAAATAATTATTTGTTAACATTTATGGCTAGATATCTTTTAAAAATGTATGATAAAATCTTGGCGGCCCAGCAGCCAGGATTGATTCAACCGTTCGAGGCGTTTTGTTATAATTTGAAAATCAAAGCACCTAAAGCGTTAAATGCGTTTAACGGCGTTCGGCCTGCCACGTCTTGTCACGAACGAACGAAATTTTATTCAATTAAAGGCCCCCAGCCCGTAATACATGTTACAATGTAAATAAAATATAACACAATACATATATGTAACTAAATAACATGAGTTTATGAACGTAAAGAGCAATGGATTTAATATGGGTAACATTTTCCGATGTCATCAGATTATAGAAATGAACTGTGTCAGTATTTCCACGATAAGCAGTCAAATATTTTCCCGGATGTCATTAAATCTCGAACACTTAAAAATACATGACGTTCATCTTCAATAACAATTATGTCTTTGTCCAATAAACAATAAATACAGTAGCGATCATTTCTATCAATACTAAAAAAATCGACCAATTTCAATATGGAGTTTATGACTAGAGGTTCTAAATCTAGCCAATAATGTTCGTAAACGGTAAACTGATATTAAGGTATCTTTCAACATTCAATAAAGACTTAAAGCATTTATAAGTATCACAACGTGAGGAATTATTTACATCATCAAGCCATGTTTGTCTACAACAATCAGCAATTCTTGTTTTAAAATGATACAAACATCATGGGCAACCCAAGCATACCCAAAGCCATATGTAAACAATATTTCTTTGATATAAGTTGCCCAAGTACTCCTACCTAAACTATCCAGATTTTTTATCATAATATATGAATTTCTAGGAAATCTATTTTCAGGCATTTGTAATACTTTGCAGCAATAATTTACACATTTCGAGACATAAATAGTGAAAATTGGTAACCTACCACATTCACCTAAAACCACACAATTATTTACAGAACTCTTAACTCAAAGAAAATATTTACAAAAGAAAAGCTGTACTTTTTCAATCTCATTACATTCCTTGAAACCCCAAATTTCTGAGCCAAATGTCAATATCGGGGAGACCATTGTATCAAAAGGGATAAAAAAAATCATTATGGTTAATAAACGTACCAAATGACAACTGATGTTTTTTATTTGAAAAAGTAGCTTTCCTTGCCTGAGCTGCTAATTTAGATTTAGCTGCAGACCAGGATAATGTTGGAGTAAATAATAAATCCATATATTTGTATATCGATGTAATTCTGACAACGTTACCATTAAGTGTCCAATTTTCATACTGGCGTAATGGGCCTCCGTTTCTAAATACAATTATTTCAGTTTTATTCAGATAAACCTACACCCCATATTCATTACAGAAGTCGGAAATAGCGTTGAAGATTTATAGCAGTATCAGCACAATTTGCCACATCATCTGCGTACAGTAAACAGTGTATATCAGGAATATTGTCCGTTATAAAAGCACCCTGGTTAGAAATATCTTTAAGATATTGACATACATGTAGATCATTAATAAAAAGATTGAATAAAATTGGAGAATACAAATCTCCCTGCCTTGTCCCATTATTACATTAAAAAACCTAAGTAGCATAAAAAAATGTATTTACGTCATCATTTGTTATGACGTCATCAAAAGAGCAACCAGAACTATCTCATTTAACATGAGCTTTGAGTTTAGAATACATCGATATTATTACATTTATGAGTTTACCTTTTTTTACTTTGTTTATCATATTAGTAAAAAGTTTGTAGTGACCCAATAAAGAATCAAATGCCTTTTGAAAATCAACATACAACACGTAAAATATGCCGCCTTGTGGGTAATACCATGTTTACAATTGTAAAACAAATTATCATAAACATTTAAAGATGATATATGCATGCTCATGCATTCATTCTCAAATACTTTTATTTTTTTATGCTGATACTCAACTAAATCAAAACCATGTAGTGTCAGTCACTTGAATACTTATTTAATAATTATATGGAATACCCAAATTATTACAAAAAATATTGCAAAAGTAAGGAGTAATATTGTATTGCATACGAAACCTTTACTGGAACTTTGGTTTCATAAACAATGCACTGTCACGGATAAAGCATTAATGAAATTTTAGTCAAATCTACTCTACACTTCAAACATGACTGAGTCGTATTTAATTTACTATCAGGACCCAGTATGTCCGCTAAAATGCATCCAGCAAAATGCATTGGATATGTTAATAAAGTTTATGTATAATGTCTCTTTCTCCAATGACAGGATCCTGGCGCAAAAATCCTATGGGCCGGAATTACTAAGATACACTAAGAAATTGCCACACACTTTACGTTTCATTCGGCATTACATGACTTTACTCACAAATCGTGGCATGCCAAAAGCCTGCCAACGCTTTAGGCACTTTGATTTTAATTGTAAAAGTGTATAATATGCATTTAGTGATGGTTTAAGATTGTTAGTATTTACTTACAAAAGTAAATGGTTTGATATCAAGTAAGCGCCGGTTTAGGCTATCTCAAACATATAAACCATATTTATGAATTAATTACAATCACAAAAACAACAACCCCGGGATAAACGGGTAAAATGAAATATTATCAATTCATTTAGAACATTTTGGTTTGATATCTTACGCCAAAATAGCATTTGATTGCATCTTCAATACGATCAATGTCTTTTTCCGGGTTAACCAAGTGAATTTCCGGAGAATAAACCTGTTCGAATTCGATGACCCAGATTCTATTCTAATCCGATAGTAAGATCCCCGGCCGCGGCCAAAATGTGAACACAGATATAAACATTTATTCATTTTGATTAAGTACACTATTTGCGTGTTCATATTTTAATATTGCGTTTTGTAACTCGTCGATATAAAAAAAATGCATTTCTTTCAATTTAATTGCGTAATTTCGCCAAAACGCAGCTTACTCGCACTATATTAATCGCATAACATATTATGAAAACTAATAACAGAGATTCTTTTAGCCATCTACTCATGAAGAAAGCATGCCGTAGTAATGAGTCCGTAACACAGCAGATTGGTAATGTAAATTAGGTCGTTGACCACCGAAGTTTTAACAGCGCTGAGGCTTAGACGCCCGTGAGCGCATTAGTTCGTCAAATGTTAAAATGATATGTCGATATGCCGATGGAAGATTCCGATTTAATGTTATAAAAGTCTATAAAGGACAGCATTTTCATGACAATTTACTAGTGTTATATATACACCAAGAATCTGGTCAAATTAAGTATAGGTTATCGTGTAATAATTCAAGTAATTTCTTCGTGAATAAGTAACCTAAGGGAGCGGAGCTATAGCAATTATAGTTATAGCAATTTACTTTATCAATTTTACCCCCAAATAAGATTTAACACATTTTATACAATTGTTTTAATATACCAAAAGGGATGAACAAATGTCGAAAACAATGGTGCTTATGAAGGATACCGAGTTAAATTTGAGAGAAATGCGCAGAAAACACAGTATTGCTCCCTTATGAGACGATAGTAGTTCGCAGTAAATCTTTTAGCATTCACCGATCATTAAATATGTGTTCGTTTTCAGGTTTTAAATACACGGTTATAATATTGTCATCAGTTATTAATATTTTCCATAAATGTATTATTTAGTAGGTAGTTGAAGGTTTACCACTCAAAATTATGTGTGTTATACATGTGTTTGTATTGATTTTAAATAAGAGTGTCACTTTAAGAGTTGTCTTCAGCATAAAGTAACGATTCTTCACGAAAAAGAAACAAACATTTATTATCCTGGATGTACCAATTACCGGTGTATTCAGAAACTATCCAGTGGAATTTTGGCCAAGTTACATGCAAGCTTCTTTAAATTCCACTCATGTTTAAGAAAACTCATTTTACCATCAGTAACAGTAAGTTTTGTATACCAGAGAACACAATTATTGATTTCTAGTTGCCTTTTGTTTACCGACCCTAGCCGCCATCTTGGAATTTCAGTTACCAAATACCGGTGGAATCATGGGAAATGTAGCTACTGCATTAAACTTCTAGTCAGTAAGCTAAAATTATTATGTCAGCAATGTTGGCAGGTCTGGGTATAGAATTATAGTTTACCTTGCAGAAATAAAGTGTATATTAAACAAAATATTGCCCTAAAAAATTTTGAAGAAGGAGCATTGACCTCTTTACATGTATCAAATAAAGCAATACAGTGCCATTCATGAGCATGTAGATAGGTTTAAATAGTTTAATAAAAAGTATGAAAAAGTTAACAATAAATAAATAATTGTGCTAATATTTTCCCCATTTTTACCAAAACAATGTTATGTTACCCCTATCAAAGGATCCCACCATCATTTTCTGGAATTCAATATTGGCATCTTTATTTATAAACGAGCGCCCCTGATGGACCGAAAATGTAACGCAAACACAAACATTACCTAGCCGGGAGTGCAAGTTTTCAAAACCTGTTCATGCTACACATGCAGCGTAACCGGCATCGAAATTGAACTCTACAAACTTTAAAACTTGAAGGCTACCACGCATGTATATCATAAGTATGTATATTTACTCATCCTCTTTCCATCAATGTGTATTTTGACAAGAACTGATCATATGTAAACAGTAGCATCTTTTTCAACAAAAGATTAAAATACATGATATGCAATGGGAAATTTGAGTGTGTGGAAAACGTGACTGTTTGAGTTATATTTAGAATACAACCTACATTTTACGCAAATGAAATTGCAGAAAGGCAACCATTAAGTAGTAGACTTAATCATTAAGAATTTCAACTTTCGTGACGGTGTAAAAAAGGGAACCTGGTCAAATAGCCCCCAAGTCATATAGCCCCCAAGTCAAATAGCCCCCAGTTTGGTCAAATAGCCCCCAGTTTGGTCAAAACGCCCCCATTTTAGTCAAATAGCCCCCATTCCTTTTTTTATTTAAAATTATATTTGAAGTTGTAATATTTTTATAAACTGATTTCAAGACATAACGTTTGTTGACAATTAAAATGTTTTAAAATATATTAAAATTATTTGACATATTAAAGACTTATTAATTAGAGAAGATAGGGCATCTAAATTATCTCATTGTGTGATAATCCTTTGAAGAAAGATTAAAGTTGGTTCCCCCTTAGCTTACTAACTAACTTCAAATAATTTAGTTTGCACACCCTCTCTAATTCTAAGTCAGTAAGATGACATGAAGTGAATTCTTAAAAATTATGAAGGAATCGTTCGCTCCGCTCACTCCGCCCTTGCGATTCTTAAAATCAATTCATCTCATCTAACTATTACTTAGTTGTAGTTAACCGTTTAAACTGCTTTCTATTGGTTGTCCTTAACCTTGCTATCCTCTAAACAATCAACCTATAATATAAATTAAGACAATTACTGATTCTTTAACCATAAACCATTAACATTTTTTATTGAAAATAAATCATCTTTACAATCACAATAAACAAGTTTAATATCCCTTTAAATATTGTGTATTGGAGATTAAAGAATCCAAGATGTCTGGCGGCGAATGGGGTAAGTCATGTGGGAACCATATTTTGTTTATTCATGAAGTATGTACACCCATTTTCTTGTATTCAACAACCTGCATCACTCATGTTTCAGATGACGATGATTTCGAGCCCGCTGCTCCGGGCATTGCGGCCACTGATCGTCTGGAAGGGGAAGACGAAGACAACATAAAGGTTCCCAATCATTTTCTATCTTTAGACTTCAGTAAGAGAAGTATTCAGGCTTAGGTAGTATACTGATGATGACTCAGTTAAATAAAAAAAATCATTGGGAAGGTATTTAACCTGAAATACCTGCTGAGGTAATTGCTATATTTAGCCAGAATATATAATCATATGTTTTTGGAGAATTCCACAGAGACTTGAATGTATGATGCAGATCCCAACAGCTGCCCCTTTAATAGTTGCCTGTGGCCTCAGTTGGGTAAAATCAGTCTTGACCCTGAAAATAAAGAAAATACAACAATTTATGGGCTGCTTAACACGTCATGGAACACAATTCAACTATTAAACATGATTTGTCGACGATATTTCAACTTTCTATAAAATCTAAAAATCCACTAGGGTAATATAATTGACAAGAGAAGAAACTCTTCAAAACACAGTTCGTCATGAAACAGATACATGTCCAGTTCAGACATGAATTTTATAGTAAAAATACGAATCCTAAGCGTATCACTGCGTTCTGCGCATAGATTAATCATTTTTACATCGAAATGACACAACAATCTTACCGAATATTCCAAATTGAAGCAGAAATCCGATTTAAAATATACACACTATCGCCAAAAGTTCGCCATACACAGGTCCTTTCTACTAATTCTGCTGCTTTTATGAGTGCCTGAGTGATCCCGATGGTATCATCGTATTGTCGGGATCAATTCAAACGCTCATAGAAGCAGCAGAATTAGTAGAAAGGACCTGTGTATGGCGAACTTTTGGCGATAGTGTGTATATTTTAAATCGGATTTCTGCTTCAATTTGGAATATTCGGTAAGATTGTTGTGTCATTTCGATGTAAAAATGATTAATCTATGCGCAGAACGCAGTGATACGCTTAGGATTCGTATTTTTACTATAAAATTCATGTCTGAACTGGACATGTATCTGTTTCATGACGAACTGTGTTTTGAAGAGTTTCTTCTCTTGTCAATTATATTACCCTAGTGGATTTTTAGATTTTATAGAAAGTTGAAATATCGTCGACAAATCATGTTTAATAGTTGAATTGTGTTCCATGACGTGTTAAGCAGCCCATAAATTGTTGTATTTTCTTTATTTTTAGGGTCAAGACTGATTTTACCCAACTGAGGCCACAGGCAACTATTAAAAGTAAGCCAGGGGCAGCTGTTGGGATCTGCATCATACATTCAAGTCTCTGTGGAGAATTCCTGTCATTTACATAATATATTCCGGAACAACCTATTTTTGACCACAACCTATTTTCGACAGCCTCCTGAAAATGGGTAAAACACTTCTATTTTGCATCACTTCCGGTAAAAATAAGCTCCAATTGTTAACCATAACAGTAGAACTGTCAGAAAACTTCATTTGAAAAAGAATGGGAATGGTAGTGTTAGAAAAACTTAAGTTATACTTGAAACAACCAGGGCTCTCACTAGGCTGAAATTTTTGGGAGAAGTGACTTCTCCCTTCAGTCAATTAAGGAGTAGTGGGGAGACTTTAGGGAGAAGTGATACTTTTCGTAACACCTGAAACAAAAACTATGCCATACCACACACCTAAGTTTATATTCACATTCGAATTAATTGCTATAACTATATAAAATGTTCACAAATAATGTATCATTTTTGGCTCAGCAAAAGTGTATTTGTCAATGTCACATAGTTTATCTCCAAATAGCATCTAAAATGAATCAAAAACCAAGACAGCTAAGGATTTGAAACAATCAAAATGACCTTAAAAATGAACTGTCAATATAGTAGGGGGACAAATCTTATTTTGTTACTTTCGGGATGGGTACGAATGTCACATTCAGCTATGCTGTTATATTCTTGTCTTTGGCTAAATCATTTTCAATATGCTGACATTTAAGAACCAAATGACATTTAAATCACTGTTCTTGATGAAAATTTTACTAATACATAATGGGAGGTTGAATAATTAACTCGGAAAATTGTTCTGACAAAATGGCGATCTCGCCGTTTTTTTAAAGTCATAAACAGGAGAAAAATACTGTAAGTAAACACTACATAAAGCAAAAAAAGAAGATATTTTTATGTTTACAAATCATTTTTTATTATTTCATTTTATCATGAACATTTCACTAAAACCAATTAAATATTTGTTGATACGTTATGTGATTGATTTTCTTAGCGCCACCTTGCCGATGGCCCGAGATGGCTATGACCGTCTGCTTCAAAAGCAACAATGTTTAAAATATCTTGCATTGTTTGTTCAATACATATATCGTTTTAACTTCTTTAATGCTTGACAAGATTTTTCATAATTATGTCGCCTTTTCAATCTCATTTTAACAAACTTATATCATTTGATCAGGGTCTTCTCAATGTACATTCTGATTGGTTGACCATCAATAGCTCCGCCTACTGGCGATGTTTTGGTAATTGGATGACACGGCCCAATTATCGGATTAGGAGATTACCTAATTTTATGAATGGCTAATTGCGGTATTTTGACTAATGTGGCAGTGGCCAATGACTCACTGATTGACAGATTTACAATATGCTATTTTTTTCGGCGAAGCCAATGTCGCTTTGATAATACAAATGGGCGAAGTCTGGGAATTTTAGGCGACCACTTCGCCCAAGTCGCCCCCTCGCGAGAGCCCTGAACAACACCAATTTGTCATTTTTAATTAATGCCAAGTTAGACCCTTCGTTTAAAATGATTTCACATGTAAAATACTTCTTTAAAATTGTGTTGTTTTTGTTTGCCAGATCTTACATATCTACCAAAGCCTAAAACCTATGCCCTATTGTGTTCTAAGTATAGTGTACAACATTAAAAGCGCATCAAAATATGGTATGTTGCTTATTCTAAAATTAATGAAATTTATCTACAGGTAACTATATTGAATTACATTTGGGCGCTCAGTTACCATAAAATTATACATATTGCAGCCTAGGCAGGTCATATGAGGCTCATTCAGAGTTGGACCAGTGATAACAGGGTTTATGATGGGAGAATTTATCATTTTGTACCCATGTGAAAGCCATTAGAAGGGATGATGCATTCCTTTGCCTCTCTTGTGGTGATAAGTAACTAAAAAGTGACTGTATGGTATATATTTAATTACTCTTTTTTTTAAAAATAAAATACAGTTAAACAGTTTAAACAAGTTATACAAATTAAAATAAAAAATATTGTGCACAAACTCTTGTTGCGAAGTATAGTTAAAGGTCATGGTCGAAAGCATGTTGTATCTAGATCAAATACAACATGTGACAGCCGCCATTTTGGATTCAAAATGTAAACAACAGACGATTGAAACAGATTTTATTATTTTGTTTTTTAAAAGATGAATGATTGCTGTAAATGGTACACACAAACATTTATTTTTTATTATCACTTATTTATGATTAAAATGTAAATACAGTCTGCAAAATAACTTTTCAGATGAACTTGCCCTTTCGGGCATCTCCCTGGCAATTTTAACTTGCCCGGACCAATTTTCACTTGCCCGAATAAATTTTTATGTCGACATCTGTGTTGGCATTATCTTTGGGTACAGGATGTTTCTTTCCTGGTTTAGCACCAGGAACATATCTCAAAAATGACATTTTCTGATTTATGACCTTCGTCTTTGAAACGCTTGCATCAGACTGGTTTAAATCAAGCGTCCAATCGGCTTTCAATTTTATACGCATAATTATAAGCGTCTATTGATTCGGACTGCGGAGTAAGTGTACCAGTTGATACAGACCGCGTAAAACGTCATCAAATTTAGCGACTTTTACAAAGTCGAGTAATACGTCATCAAATTTAGCGTATTTACTTTGTTTGTTGATTTTCGGATAAACGATTTCGTTCTCTTTTTTCACTTGCCCGATCGGGCAAGCAAATACGATTTTTTACTTGCCCGGGGGGATTTTTACTTGCCCCGGGCATCGGGCACATGGGTTATTTCGCAGACTGTAAATAATCCTTAGGCGGTCGAAAACCCGTTGTCCCGGGATAGTAAAATTACTGTTTGCTACATGATTTGTTTAGTCAATGAGTTCACTCAGGTTTTAAGGAACTGAAGTCAAAATTGCAAATGCATGATTTAATGGACTTCAACTTGTATTTCGCATTTTAACATACTTCGTACAAAAATCCAAATTTTGTGACATGATCAGATAAAAAGTATAAATTCCCACTCAGGTCTGTACCAGAGACATTTCCAAAGAAGTGGGAAAAAGGCTTGTCTCTAAATGGACACCATTAATACTGGATTCTTTTGTGACCTGCTTACTATAAATTTAAGTATAATTTATGTATTGAGTATCACTTTCTACATGAATTGTATAATATTAATTTAAGTAAATGAAATGTGATGATTAACATTGAGTAAAATACCATTGAATTAATCTTAACTGATTCATTCAAAGCATGGCAGACATAGGTTCAAAGTTATGGTGACCTTTACATGCTCCTGACATGCTACACATCAGATTCAAGGAATTCTTGTCTTGTCAATACTAAAATACTTCTGTAAAATTTACATGTAAAATTGTCTCCTTTCAGGACAGTTGGGATGCTGATGATGATGATAAAGAAAAAAAAGATGGGGATCCAGGTATGACACCAGGGCTTTTTCTAGAACCCATGGTTCCCACTATCAAACCCATTCTCAAAGCAAAATATATGATATTTTTCCCAATCTTTAGAAAAAAATACCAATCAAAATATATAAAAAAAAATATGAAAGACTTTTAACATGTACTGGTTCATTCAACAATCAACATCCTAATAAATTATCAGATGTAAAGTTTTAGGAATTATTGAATTCAGAAATCATTGAATTTCATTGCATTCAGAGATCAGTTTGAAATATCTGTCATGATTTATTGCAATAGATATTACACCCCAAGGTGCCAACTTCCAAGAAGATTGGGCCCATATAGGATTTGGTCTGTCAGTCTGCAGACCATGTCTGCATGCTCTTGACAAAAAAAATATTTATATTGTTTTTGAGGTCACTTTCAACAGTAAAATGAAAACTGTCTGCTCAACAACTTAATAACAGTTCGACCTAGAACCATAACTATTTTGTTAGGTGGCCCTTAATCAGTAGATCAGACTTATCAGTATTTCATGGTCACGGTCATGTGTCAGGAAAGCGGACGAACTGCACAATACCTTACTTAAGAATAGTTTGACCTTGGACTATAAAACTTCAGTTGATGACCCTATTGTATGCGCTTTTCGGCCCTATGGTTCACAGTTTTGACCCCATTCCTAATGCACTTTAGTCTTCATTTTCCTCAATGAACAGAATTTTATTCCATTTTTATTTTTAATATTTTATAAACCAAAAATCTCTCTCGATCTCGATCTCTCTCGATCTCGATCTCGACAGGTATTTTAAACTTCAGTGGTCCTTTAATAAACAATTTGTCTGATTGACACTGAATTCTGTAAATAAATATATATACACGTGTATAATGTATACACAAGTCAAACCATAAAATCTGGTTGTGTGATGTCTTTATTGAATGACTTGATTAAACTAAACTTGCTAATTATTTCAATGTAGCAGTGATGAAGGATTTATTCTTGTGCTTATTAAATTCAGAAAACGTGTGAATTTATTAAAGCTAACATGTATTTTTATTGACTTTAATTACTAATTGCAGCTGATGGCTCAATGAAAGCAGTTCAAAGAAAAAAGAAGAAACCATTAGCTGAGAGAATAGCAGAGAAGGAAGCTGCACGTCTTGCTCAGTTGGAAGAAGAGGTAATGCTGTTGTCAACTGTTGCATTAGTGTGAATAGCCTTGTAAAGATACCTTAACATAATAACAATAAATGGTCTGATATATTGGTCAAATGTGGAAAATTTCAGGAAAGTTAGTATTGAGTTGGTGTAATAATGTTAAATACTGTTAAAATGCCAGTCAATGTGTACGTTCCCCCTTTCTGTGAGTGTACAAAAATAAACATTAATTTTTGTTGTTGGAACAAAATTTATATTGACTAGATTGCTTAAAGAATTGGGCTGAATATCGGCCCCAACAAAAGGACGGAAAATCTCTTTTGATGCTTTCATTCATTATAAAATATGTCTATGAGATGCAACCCTTTTAAAGGGTATGTGTGTTTAATTTTGTCATATTTAATCTCAATTCAGAAAAAAGCAAGTAAAGGTTTAACACCGGACCAGAAGAGAGCTGAAGCGGAGCGGTTAATAAAGATCCAAGAACAGGCAGACTTAAAGCTTGCCAAAGAAGCTTTCGGTACTAACTACAACAATTAAGCTTACTTACTACAACAATTCAGCTTTCTTAATATGAAAATATAATATTTTGACAATATCAACTTTATAAACTTCTTTTATATCAATTGTAGTTACTTCCCTTTGATCATAACTTTGATCAGTAATAAAAGGATTGCATGAAATTAAATGAAGATTTTTTCTTGGAAACTTGGAAAATGTTTTAAATCCAATGTTAATCCACATTTGTTTCGTTTACACTTTTGACTTTTCAAATATTAATAAAATAATGGCAACTAGTGAATTTTTTTAATCATTTTTACTGCCTCTGCCTTGCAAATTGGGAAAAAAGTTGACTGGGAAAAATACAAAATAGGCCATAATAGCTAATGAAACAAATCCAGGCATTGAAAACAGCTATTCAGTGCTTCTCAATCAGGAAATGTAGCAGTTCTGTATTGCTACTATCACTTTGTTTATGGTTTTTAAACAAAAGTAGCATATATTTGACCATCAAGAACTGAAGTATGTGGAAATCTAAAAAAAATAAAATGGTAGGACTTCAGATCACTCTTACTAGTGAACAACATGGTTTTGGTTTGCCCGTGGCCTAAATCCTTACGCTCAGGAGAGTTTTACTGAGGTATATGAAAAATTGTCGTTTTGTGTCCCAATTCAATATCCTCAATTGTCGAAATGGTGGAAATTAGAAAAACTGCCAAAATCCTGCATAAAATGCAGTTCCCCACTCCTTTTGTCAATCATTGTATCTTTTTTTTCTAATTATGGCATTCATGAATATTTCCTTTATCAAACTAAAGAATAACCATTCAGCAGTTTTAACAGTTTTTGGACCTTCAAAAATGAATAAATACATAAACAAGGAAATATAAGAAAACATTTTTTTATTTTGCCTAACGAAAAATAGTTGGCATTTCTTTGTTGTGATTGCAGTCATTTCAATGTATTATGGGGGGAATTGTTAATGTTTGTCATAAGTAGCATGAAACATGGTCCACTATTATGATCACAATGACATGCATAGATTAATTTGCACACTGCAGTATTCTGTCAGAAACATGATTACATGAGATGTGAGCTTAATTTAAACTTGTGTTGGTTTCAGGAGTGGATGCTACAGGTGTAGATGGAATGTTCCCTGTCACGGAAGAAGAATTCACCAAGTTTAGAGATGCCTTAGTACAAAAAATCACCAGTTTTAAAGTATGTATGCAATGAATTGAGTTGCATCTACATACAAAATACTGTTTTAAGTGCCTTTTTAGCTCACCTGAGCACAAAGTGCCCTATGTGAGCTATTGTGATAGGGTGATTGTCTGTCGTCAGCCTGTTGTCAACAATTTCCTTCAAAAGACTTCTCCTAAACCACTGGGACAATTTTAACCAAACTTCAGAGGAGTGTTCCTTGTGTGGTGCTTTCCCAGATTCCTTCAATATAAGTGGTTACAGGCTAAATTCTGGTTGCCATGACGTAAAACTTTGAAAATCTTCTTCTCAGAAACCACTGACCTAGTTTCCAATTTATTTCACAGAAATTTTCCTTAGGTATCCCTATATCAAAGTCCTTCACTCCATGTTGATACATAAAAGTGCACATAAAAATGCCTATATGGAAAACTTTGAAAATCTTTTTCTCAGAATTAATAGGCCTGATTTCAGAATAGTTTCACAGAAATACTTCTAAGGTGACCCTGTTTCAAAATCCTTCACCCCATGTTGATTAGTATAAAATGTTGCTGCCAAGGGGCGGGCTACTCTTCTCTATATTATGGAATGCTGCTTATATGCTCAAACACTGAAGTTGGTGGTGTGCAGGCTGTAACTTTGTCATCCACAGTGGGATTTTAAAATCACTTTAAAAAAATGTATGACATTTTTATGAATTTGTTTATAACTTAGAAACTGTTCAAGATATTAAGTTCAAACTTTCCAGACTTGTTCAGAGTAATAATAAGCCTTTTGTGACAAGTTATGTGATTCATGCTTAAATATTGTCAGATCTTTTGGCCTGTAAGTGTTGTATTCTTAGAAATTCTGAACTGTTGATGGAGATTGACAGGTAGATTCTTGGTTGTATACTTAATAACCTGCCTTGAAATTGCAATCCCTTTCAAATATGCCATCATTCGGTGGCCCTTATCACTCCTGTGATGGCTCAATTTTGTGTAAGAGTTATCCATCTAGCCTTACTGTTGTGTTCATGTTTTTCAGAGCTCAGACCAATATTCTTCCTTCATTGAAAAGTTATCTCAAGACCTTGTGATGGACCGTAAGTTTTACCAGTTACCTGCTTCTTGCTGCATGTGGTTTTAAGCTTAAATTTTATTGGAAAGACACTTAAGTAAATATGTAATACTATTGAACAACCAGCAACATAAACTTTATAAGATAAGTTATATTTAAACTTTGCAAGCCATGATACAAATAATATAAGCTCAGAGAGCCTATATAACGGATTATATTTTAACATAATGTAGAAATATAACAGTTGTATAATGGCTATAAAATCAAATGAATAGTCATAACATACATTACAAACATAATGTTAATACAGACTGTTTAAACTATTATATTCGGACTGAAACAATGAATTTGCGATCAAATTTTGTGAAGTTTCATCCATTTTAGTAAAGTACTGAAATACAACACACACATGCTGTATTTCTTGATTGCTTCCCATCACAAATACAACACATACATGCTGTATTTCTTGATTGCTACCCATTACAAATACAACACATACATGCTGTATTTCTTGATTGCTTCCCATCACAAATACAACACATACATGCTGTATTTCTTGATTGCTTCCCATTACAAATACAACACACACATGCTGTATTTCTTGATTGCTTCCCATCACAAATACAACACACACATGCTGTATTTCTTGATTGCTTCCCATTACAATTTGCTCAGAAAACCTCGGGATTTTGCTTTCAACAATTATTTTTTGCATGTTAAACTTTCAAAAGCATTTTATCTCAAGAGGCATTTCTTTTTAACTGAGAAGCACTAAATTGAGGATAATATCTGTTTTAACTCACAACTTGTAAGAAAAAGTATTGTATTTTTTAAATTTTGGAGGATATTCGCACGCTGCTGGGGAACAGAGTGGAAATCTGGGGGTTTTTTTACCCTGCCGGAGGCTATGGCATTAAAAATAACAATTTAGCTTGTACTCTGATTCTAAGCTTGAAATATTACTCCTTTACTTTTGTGTTTGTTTTGCAGTAACGGTTGATGACCTGAAAAAGATCAGCACAACTACAAATTCTATATTCCATGAAAAACAGAGACAGCAAAAGGTACATGTATATTCCTTCCAGCTCTTGTATTCCTCCTGTCAATGATTTAATTGTTCCATATCAGGAGCTAAACAATCCCGAAAAAAATATGTAGTTTAAACTGTGACAACAAGCGATGTGGGCAAAAAAGGAACTTGTATATCTCTATTTCCTTAACAGTGAATGAAATCGTGTAATAGTGTAATGTTCAAGAATTCTTGATTATTTGTTAGATGAATGTGACTATCAAATTCTAACCTTTTTTACAGTACAAGAGAGATTTTGCAAGGAGTTGGGTTTTAAACTGTTTACATATTAAAAAAACTGTTCACATATTTAAAACAAATAATGCTATGAATTATTGACTTTTAGTTTTGTATTAGTTAGTACAGTTGGTTTTTGGATGTTTAATGCTGGCTTATTCATTTCAAATGAGTTGGTAAACCTGTCATACTTCATACTGATTCATAAACAGGACATGATATGCTAGTCATAACATTATAAAGCTAACAATAACATGTACTTTGAATTGATAAACTTGGTTTTAGAGTTCACTAATAAAGACTTTCTTTATAGCTAATATATATGTGCTCCCAAAATATTTTTCTTTGTCACATTTCTTCAGTACATGTATATTACTTAGCTATTTACCAAACACAATAATAAAATATATATTGTGATTTGCCTGGATTAAAATGAATTGAAACTGTTTGGCAAATAAATTAGGATTATCCCATGTAATGTTGTTATTTTATTATTTATATATATATATATATATAAACATCATACATACATTTTCTCTCCAGGAAGTAGAAAAGAAGAAGAAAAAGAAGTCTAAGACGGTTGTTCTAGAACGGGACACAGACTTCAAGGATATTGCAGCAGCGGGCCGAGGGGACTATGACGACAGTTACTATGACGACGACTTTATATAACACATGTTTGTAGCTTAGAGAAGCCAGCTTATCCTTAGACTACAAACTGCACATTTAATCATTAACTTAGGCCAATGAATCTAGGCAATATTTATTTATTTTCATCTGCCTATAAAGTGCTGAGAGGTGTAGATATGGTGCATGGTTATTTCTCAGATTTCGGGAGTGTGTTCAGTTTCAACTGACACAAGTGACATTTTTCTTTTTCATTTTTATGCAAACACCTATCAAAAGATTTATTTATATTCTAAGGGAAGGTCATTGTATTCAAATTATGCATTAAAATGGAGGATTATCGAATTTTTAAGTCAAATATTTGATTATACAAAATGGGGATCTGCGAATGTATTATTTTTACCAAACATTTCCTGATATTGTAAGATATTTATAAATGATGTGTGTATATCAATAAAAGTATGATTTGAACTCACAAATCGCAATGACTGGATGATGATTGTTTTCTATTCTAATTTCCTTGAAAAGATTACATCAAAAAGACAGTGTCAGTTGTTGGTATGGATGTTGACCTTGTATTGATTTACATCATGTATGTATGTGTAAGGCCATAAAAGTTGATGTTATCTCTAATTCATTTTTTTACTGTATGTACATGTAATTGTTTCTGTACGCCTGTAATCTAAATTATGTACATTTCAAAAAGCTGTTCTAATAAAGCAAATTTAAGCATAAGCAATTTGCTGTTATGAAATTGCAAATGTTATATGGGCAAGTGTTTTGCCTACATCCTTATCTAAAGCTTATTATGCGCCCAAAGGGTGGCATCTAATAGCATTCACACTGTTTGTCCGTGTGTCCATCCAGAACAAAACTGTCGAAACAATAACTACAAGGATATCACCTCGGATCATCAAACTTGAGTGGAAGGTTGTCTTTGACATTGTAGATGACCCCTATTGTTTTGCAGGTCAAAGGTCAATGTCCACAGTCTTGTGAAAACTTTGTCCGCACAATAACTTGAAAAGATTTGACCAAGGACCTTGAATCAGGTCACTAGGTCAAATGAAATTATCACTTTCAGAACAATAACTTTAGAACAATTTGACCAAAGGCTTCAAACCTTTACTGGTAGGTTGCCCTTGACCAGTTAATTAACCCTATTGATTATGATGTTGAGGCATGCTGTCAAAAGTGGTATGAAAACTTGATTTGCATCTAGGACCATAAAATCTCGGGGATAGGTTGCTATTGACCAGAAGATGACCCATAATTATTTTGAGGTCAACAGTAGAATAAACAATGTGTTCACTCAATAACAAAAAACCATAATACTTTCATTAAGAGTTTTGAAAATAAATTCCTTTTTGCTAGTTACACGTCTTAGTTTTGAAATCATGATAGGGAATGTTATCAAGTCGCGGCAAAATACTATAGGTGCATTTAAGTACTCATTTCAATTTTAGCTCGACTATTTGGAGAATGAGGAGGGCTATACTACTCGCCCTGGCGTCCTTGTCGGCATTTGGTTAAAGTTTTGGGCAATTTGGCATTTTTTCTTTAAACTCCAGTACCCTTCATTCGATCATACTTGACTCAGATGTTCAGGACCATCACTAAATAAGGATATAATATCCTATATACAAATTATAACAGCTGAATAACTTTTGAAATATCAAAGATGTCAACTTCAAACTCCATGCTATTGACAATCGAACCATCAAAGATATCATCTTCAAACTCCATGCTATTGACCATTACACCATCAAAGATATCAACTTCAAACTCCATGCTATTGACAATCAAACCATCAAAGATATCAACTTCAAACTCCATGCTATTGAGCATTACACAATCAAAGATATCATCTTCAAACTCCGCTATTGACAATCAAACCATCAAAGATATCAACTTCAAACTCCATGCTATTGACAATCAAACCATCAAAGATATCAACTTCAATCTCCATGCTATTGACCATTACACAATCAAAGATATCATCTTCAAACTCCACTATTGACAATCAAACCATCAAAGATATCGACTTCAAACTCCATGCTATTGACCATTACACCATCAAAGCTATCAACTTCAAACTCCATGCTATTGACAATCAAACCATCAAAGATATCAACTTTAAACTCAATGCTATTGACCATTACACCATCAAAGATATCAACTTCAAACTCAATGCTATTGACCATAACACCAAAGATATCAACTTCAAACTCCATGCTATTTACAATCAAACCATCGAAGATATCATCTATTGACCACAGCAACAATACGTTTACAATACAAAACAATTGCTTTTTTTGCAAGTTATATAACTCTAAACATAAGAATTGCCAGAGTTATTGCCCTTTGTACACACACTTTTTATTCAAATGCAAATGAATTGGATAGGACTCTAACCATCAATATATCATATTATGAAGTTTTATGTAGGAGAAGAACCATATCTTCGTGACCAATATTTACCGAATTGCCTCCCTTGGTAAAAAGAAAAAATGTGCTTGAACCAAAACTAATGTCGGGAGATTTGGTAAAATGAAGACCACTGGCCCAACTCTTGAAAAGTGCTAACACGCTAGATGCCAATCGCCATGAAACTTTGTGAGAATGTTGGTCTGTTTGTTAAACAATGAACATTTCAGTTATTTGTTTGGAAACTTTCGTAATAGCCATGGTCTGCAATAACCAAGCTATTTCTTATTTCAACTAATCATGACTAGCTCACCACAGTAGCTTCTTTTGGAATACATAGCGAAACAGCTCCACCCTAGTACGCTATCTGTGCATAGTAGCGGATCATTTTAACAGTCTCAGTGTTCGTCTGTTGTTAGTAATATGGGTCTTAAGGTAAGGGTCAGTGTATTTGCTATGGAAAGTTGGTAATTATAGGTCTTGTTCTGGTAAAGCCAACATTTTGAGTGTGTTATGAATTAAAAACTTAAGTATTTACATAAAAAATCAGACTGCATTATAAATACAATCAAAACATGTCTATAAAGAGCCAACTGATATTATTGGAGCTACGTTCATGATGTTCGTTGAATATAGACGGCAAAACAACGTTTGCTTTGAAACGTGTCCTTGCTGTGGAGGCGATGGTAGAAGATTGCAATAAATGGTTTGAGATATTACGTATAAGGTAGGACTTTCAGAAGTACGTTTTTTATTCTGACCAAGAAAAAAGGTTTCAAAAAGGGCCCTTTCCTGCAACACGGCGGTTCCAAAGCCAGTGGGAAATGAGGTTTCTGTGGACAACAACAGATTAATTTGTGTTTATTCTTCCTTAATATCACTAGACTGTGTACTAGTTAGTTTAAAAAAGGTGCTTTCAGGGCGATACCATAAACAAATACCAATGGCAGACCACTCTGACACATTCAGAGTATGACTAGAAGGATAGCTTATATGGACCGAAAAATCCTTCTCGATGGAATGTGCGTTAGCAGGCAACGAGGCTTGCCGGTTTACCGGATAAGGGTTTTCCGGATCGTAAACTCATGATTGATTATATTTTATTTCAAAGCTTAATTTTTCCATTTGTGTAAAAATGACGTATAATGTGCAATTTTGTATATTTCACCAAATGGCTCATGCGACGTTCAAGTGCTTAAGTTATTTTGGTTTAATGTTAAAGTCATATATTTCCTCTAAAATAGCGCTTTTTTATATGATTTATTTTGTTTTCTAATAATTTATAAAATTTCAGTTCCGCTCTACTGAAATGTCATAGTTTTCATAGAATAAATAATAAAATTGATAAAACAAATGTGCTCGATATTGCTTCTGACTCGATTAGCTTCCTGTCGTTACTTGTTTCTGTCATTGATGTTACCTTGGTGATGTCTGTGACGTTTCTTCTGTTCTGTATGTGACGTTCTTTTGGTTCTGTCCGTGACGTTACTTTGATTTTGTCTGTGACGTTACTTTGGTTCTGTCTGTGACGTTACTTTGGTTCTGTCTGTGACGTTACTTTGGTTCTGTCTGTGACGTTACTTCAGTTCTGTCCGTGCCGTTTCTTCAGTTCTCTCCGTGACGTTGCTTCGGTTCTGTCTGTGACGTTACTTCGGTTTTGCCTGTGACGTTTCTTTGGCTCTCTCCGTGACGTTACTTCGGTTCTGTCTGTGACGTTACATTGGTTCTGTCTGTGACGTAATTTTGGTTCTGTCTGTGACGTTACTTTGGTTCTGTCTGTGACGTTACATTGGCACACCGGACCAAGGAAGGCATCACAGTCACTTTACATAGGAAGTTATAAGTTGAAAAAGTTATATATTAATTATCACATTAAAGTATGAATATTAAAGTATATAGTACTTATAAAATGCGAGGTTAAGTTAAAATAGTTCATTTACTGAACATATTTGTATCAATAAATGAAGAAAAAAAACTTAATTAAAACTCTAGCGTTTTAATGTGACGTTTCTTTGGTTCTGTAGGTGACGTTACTTTGGTTCTGAATGTGACGTTTCTTCAGTTATGTCTATGACGTTACTTCGGTTCTGTCTGTGACGTTACATTGGTTCTGTCTGTGACGTAATATTGGTTCTGTCCTTGACGTTTCTTTGGCTCTGTCTGTGACGATACTTCGGTTCTGTCTGTGACGTTATTTGGGTTCTGTTAGTGACGCTACTTTGGTTCTGTCTGTCACGTTACTTTGGTTCTGAATGTGACGTTACTTTGGTTCTGAAAGTGACGCTACTTTGGTTCTGTCTGTGACGTTACATTGGTTCTGTCTGTGACGTAATATTGGTTCTGTCCGTGACGTTTCTTTGGCTCTGTCTGTGACGATACTTCGGTTCTGTCTGTGACGTTATTTGGGTTCTGTTAGTGACGCTACTTTGGCTCTGTCTGTCACGTTACTTTGGTTCTGAATGTGACGTTACTTTGGTTCTGAAAGTGACGCTACTTTGGTTCTGTCTGTGACGTTACTTTGGTTCTGTCTGTGACGTTTCTTCGGTTCTGTCAGTGGCGTTACTTCTGTTCTGTCTATGACGTTTCTTCGGTTCTGTCTGTGACGTTACTTTGGTTCTGTCTGTGACGTTACTTTGGTTCTGAATGTGACGTTACTTTGATTCTGTCTGTGACGTTACTTTTGATCTCTCTGTGACGTTACTTCATTTCTGTCTGTGACGTTACTTTGGTTCTATCTGTTACGTTACTTTGGTTCAGAATGTGACGTTACTTTGCTTCAGAATGTGACGTTACTTTGCTTCTGTCTGTGATGTTACTTCGGTTCTGTACGTCACGTTACTTCGGTTCTATCAGTGACGTTACTTCGGTTATATCTATGACGTTACTTCGGTTCTGTGCTTCACGTTACTTCGGTTCTGTCTGTGACGTTACTTCGGTTCTATTTGTGACGTTACTTCGATTCTATCTATCACGTTACTTCGGTTCTGTCTGTGTCTTTACTTCGGTTCTGTCTGTGTCTTTACTTCGGTTCTGTCTGTGACGTTACCTTGGTTATGTCTGTTACGTTACTTCGGTTCTGCTGTGACGTTACTTCGGTTCTGTCTGTGACGTCACTTCGGTTCTGTCTGTGACGTTACTTCGGTTCTTTCTGTGACGTTATTTCGGTTCTGTCTATGACGTTACTTCGGTTCTATCTGTGACGTTACATTTTGCTGCGAGTGGACATCAGTCGTAGATTTTCTGTTTCTTGCATCGTTCCTTGACCAACGTTACAGTTTCGTTACCCATTTGAGAGGGATCGTTACCATATGCCTCCATATCAAACACATGATATCCCATGTAAAACTGATCCTTTTATACAATCTATAGCCAATGAGCTAAGCCCGAAAGCTGCTTCTCGTATAATATTGCAATGAAAACACCTATAAAAACGGAATGCCGTTAGGGCCATCGCCCATGAATGGGTTGATCTGAAACGCGATACTCACCATCGTACTTTCGCGTTTTCACCATCGTAATATCGTGAGTTCGCGTTTTCATTATCTTACTATCGCGTTTTCATTATCGTACTGTCGTGTTTTCATCATCGTATTTTGATCATCGTACTATAGCGTTTTCATCATCGTACTGCCGTGTTTTCATCACTGAAGGTTTTAGTACATTTGGTCGATTCGTTTTGAAGAAAAGTGATGTTTATTGATGAGAATGGGAACAGAGGGATTTTTTACGGATAGGGTTTCAAGAAGATTTCCAAAACATTTGAATATAACCCAACACCGTTGTTGTCATAATCAATAATGAAGCAAGATCAGGTTTAAAGTAAACAAGGCAATTTTGATGACACTTAATAGAAAAGAAAAACATCCCCTTACCATGATTCTTTCTTAAAGAAAAACGTTTTAAGCATACATAATTAAAGTGTGCATGAGCCATGAAATTTCGTCAAATATCTACCTAGTAAGTAATGCCTATTTTGGGAATCGGCTAGAGTCGGTGTCGTTTCCCAGGTATACAGGATCGGGTAACCTTAACGCTTCTAGATATACAGGGTCGGGTAACCTTAACACTTCTAGATATATAGGGTCGAGTAACCTTAATACCCCTTGATATACAGGGTCGGGTTACCTTAATACTTCTAGATATACAGGGTTGGGTAACCTTAACACTTCTAGATATACAGGGTCGGGTAACCTTAACACTTCTAGATATATAGGGTCGGGTAACCTGAATACCCCTTGGTATACAGGGTTGGGTTACCTTAATACTTCTAGATATACAGGGTCGGGTAACCTTAACACTTCTAGATATACAGGGTCGGGTAACCTTAATACTTCTAGATATACAGGGTCGGGTAACCTTAACATTTCTAGATATACAGGGTCGGGTAACCTTAACACTTCTAGATATACAGGGTCGGGTAACCTTAACACTTCTAGATATATAGGGTCGAGTAACCTTAACACTTCTAGATATACAGGGTCGGGTAACCTTAACATTTCTAGATATACAAGGTCGGGTAACCTTAATACCCCTTGGTATACAGGGTCGGGTTACTTTAACACTCACAGGTATACAGGGTCGGGTGACGCTAACATTCACAGGCATACAGGGTCGGGCTACCATAACACTCACAGGTGTACAAGGTCGGGTTCTTAACAATCCTGTGTATACAGGGTCGGGTTACCATAACACTCCTAGGTGTACATGGTTGGGTTCTTAACAATCCTGGGTATACATGGTCGGGTTACCATAACACTTCAAGGTGTACATGGTCGGGTTCTTAACAAAGCTGGGTTTACAGAGTCGGGTTACCATAACACTCCCAGGTGTACATGGTCGGGTCCCCTTAAC
>NC_069124.1:88286914-88289414 GCF_026914265.1 Mya arenaria
TTATAAGTATCTTCCATGGCCGAGAGTGTAAGATAGGTTTATCCCGACCAGAGCGTAGGTCTGGTTAAATTTTTGCATCTACTTATCTGAGGTGGGAGAAAAGATATTCTCCCACCTCATATAAGTAGATCCAAAAATTTGGCCATGCTGGAAATTCTTGTCTTTTACCGTACAAAGGCAAGTGAACACGGGTATATTTTAGCTTTACCCGTATATAGGCAAGTATATACGAGCATATTCTAGCTCAAACCGTTCATAGACAAGTAAACACGGTATATCCGAGCTTTAACCGTATATAGGCAAATGGACACGAGTATAACCTAGCTACAATCGTACATAGACAAATGAACACGGGTATATTCTATCTTTAACCGTACAAAGGCAAGTGAACACGGGTATATTTTAGTTTTAACCGGACATAGACAAGTCACGGGTATATCCGAACTTCAACAGTAGTGCATACGCAAGTGAACACGTTTATATCTAAGCTTTAACAGTACATAGGCAAGTGAACACAGGTATATCTCAGCTTTAACAGTACATAGGCAAGTGAACACAGGTATATCTCAGCTTCAACAGTACATAGGCAAGTGAACACAGGTATATCTCAGCTTCAACCGTACATAGGCAAGTGAACACAGGTATATCTCAGCTTTAACCGTACATAGGCAACTGAATACAGGTATATCTCAGCTTCAACAGTACATAGGCAAGTGAACACAGGTATATCTCAGCTTTAACAGTACATAGGCAACTGAATACAGGTATATCTCAGCTTTAACAGTACATAGGCAACTGAATACAGGTATATCTCAGCTTCAACAGTACATAGGCAACTGAACACAGGTATATCTCAGCTTCAACAGTACATAGGCAAGTGAACACAGGTATATCTCAGCTTCAACAGTACATAGGCAAGTGAACACAGGTATATCTCAGCTTCAACAGTACATAGGCAAGTGAACACAGGTATATCTCAGCTTCAACAGTACATAGGCAAGTGAACACAGGTATATCTCAGCTTTAACAGTACATAGGCAACTGAATACAGGTATATCTCAGCTTCAACCGTACATAGGCAACTGAACACAGGTATATCTCAGCTTTAACAGTACATAGGCAAGTGAACACAGGTATATCTCAGCTTTAACAGTACATAGGCAAGTGAACACAGGTATATCTCAGCTTTAACAGTACATAGGCAAGTGAACACAGGTATATCTCAGCTTCAACCGTACACAGGCAACTGAACACGGGTATATCTCAGCTTTAACAGTACATAGGCATGTGAATACGGGTATATCTCAGTTTTAACAGTACATAGGCAAGTGAATACGGGTATAATATAGCTCCAACCGTGCAAAGACACATGAACACGGTATATCCTAGCTTTAACAGTACATGGACAAGTGAACACGGGTATATTATTGCTTTAACAGTACATAGGCAAGTGAACACGGGTATATCCTAGCCTCAACCGTACAGACACAAGTAAACACGGGTATATTCTAGCTTTAATTGGACATGGACAAGTGAACACGGGTATATTCTAGCTTCAACCGTACATAGGCAGGTGAAAACTGGCAAATCCGGTCTGAAACCGTTAAAGCACATACAAATGTTCTGAGAAACAAATTCAATATATAAATCTACTTTGCATTTCATTATTCCATTTGCGGCGGAATTTGAATGATGAATGTCAATTTGTTAAAGTATTAAAGGTTATTCGTAAGGCGCGTTGTCAGTAAATAGAAACTTGCGATCAAGAACTAATGAGAATTCACCGTTGCTAATGTTGCTATATTACCGTGTAAATTGCTCTAAACGCTATCAATAAAGTCTGATGAAGACTACATTTAGCGGCTAATGAAAAAAGCTTTCCATCAAACGTTAAGTTTTCCCTGACTTTCCCTGCAATGTGCATTAGAGCGCATTATAGAAATCCCGCTACCGGAAAACAACGGCTCAATAAAATTTATTAATTGTTCCAAGTTCGTGAGACATCATAACAGAACGGAAAACTAGAGCCGGTGAGCGGAATCCCCGTGTTTTATACGACTCCGTTTTCAATTAGGGTTCCACAGAAAACATTAATACGAACCTTATAGCTTTTAATAATCTTCGAAGCTCCGCACGTGTTCTTGGCTTCATCCTTAACGTTTTACTTTCTTTCTCGATTTAAGCGTTTCTTCGTGGTAGTTTGTTTTCCCTTTCAGGGGATGAATAATCAAGCTCATCAAATTGACAGAATCCTCGTTTCATGAAAGGAGGCGATTGTTTGGTGTAAACTCGGGCAGTGAGGCATAAAATATCCAGTTAATTAAGCCGAGGACATTTAAGCGCATTTGCAGATTAGGTCTGGTGCGTGGTAATGGAGCTTTCCAGATCTTCATTGTACGAACGATGCCTTCCACAGATGGGGTGGAGCGTACCACCGTATTTCCAAGCGTACCAACGTATCTCCATGCGTACCACCGTATCTTTTAAAAAACACTAACAT